>NC_060272.1:14424541-14544343 GCF_021613505.1 Equus quagga
CTGCTGGCTCAGTTTGTCTTAGACACAGATGGCTCTATTGTTCTACTTCTGAGTCTTCTAGATGAGCACTTTTCAAACCCCTTGCACACACATCACTGGAGGTCTAATCAGAATGCAGGTTCTGACGTAGGAGGTCTGGGGTGGGCCTGAGACTCTGCATTGCTAACATGCTCCCAAGTGATACTGATGCTGAAGCTCTGCAGAGCACATATTGGTTCATAGGTGCAAGGTTACATTTCCCCAAATTGGTTTGACTTTGATATACTTAAGTAATGTGAAAGACCCTTCAGCATGCCACTCTGACTCTAAATCAGTCAAACTTTGCATTGGTAACAATGCAGTATCCCAGTACAAGCAAATTTGGGAAAACTAAGTATCATCTGCTTTGGCAATAGGGGTATAGTTGATTATTAGACCTGTCATGCATACATCGTAGGCCAAGGGCAAATCTGCTTTACTGTGCACTATGGGATTAATCAGTTAACCCACAGCAAACCAAAATTGATCATTTGGAAGTGAAAATACCAGTAATTTATACTTAGAAAGCAAGAATATAGTGACTGAAAACCCTGGCCTAACTTAAGTCAACACCTGTAATGTCTTAATAATGAGTATCTTTCCCCCAAATTGTGGGATGCACAAGACAGTGCACATTAGGAGCTGTGAAGGCATAGTATTTTCATTAGTGTTCTTATTTAACCTCTAGTAATGCCGTATATTTTGGCTCGAATGTTGGTAGTTTTATTATTAATAACTCAGTGTATATGTAATAAGTAGCCCTTAGTCATAAAGAACTGAGAAATCCTATGAAATGGTGTGTTTGTTGCCTGTGAAGACAACATTTTAGAAAAGATAGACATTTTAGAAATAGTTCTCATTCTGTATTCTTTGAAAATCACTGCTAGAGAATGTATTAAACAGAGTACTCTGCACTGAGTGTAAATCCAGCCATATTAATTACAGTAAAACGTTCCTTTCTATTCATCTGATGCTATAGTAAGAGCTTATTTAATGAGCCTGTGATGATGGCTCTTTAGATCATAATTCTCCTGTGGGATGCAGTATCTCATGGCTTTATTCTGATGTCTTCAAGGTTGCTCAGAAGGTGCTGAAGAATGCCAAGCAGGCATGCCAGAGACTAGGACAGTATAGAATGCCATTTGCTTGGGCAGCAAGGTAAGGGGAACATCTTTTATACCTTTGATAAAGATATAGATATATGGATATAGACAGACAGTAGGCTAGCTAGCTAGATGGCTGGCTAGCCACCTAGATACACCAACTTACCCATTCTGTTTGTTATTCAGAGACAAAGAAGATTTGAATGTGTAAATTTGAAAAAATAAGTAAGCCCCATATCTGAATAATCGTTTATTACTGTCACAGAAAGGAAAGATGCTGGCTGGAGGGTAGCTTTTTGGAGCCGGCAGAATGGACAGGAGTTGGTTGCAAAGCTGGGATTCCATGTTCCAGCCACATGTCTCCAGCTGGAAGTGGGGTGGCAGCCCAGTGACGCCTGCAGATATCTTTGTTTATGATCTCTACTTCTTAAGCATTTGACTATGTATCTTGTTTCCTAAGCATGAGCCATTTGCTGGAAATATTTTCTATGTAAATTGAGTTAGTTCTAGTCATCTTCATAAATATCTTCCATGTTTTTAGATAATGAGATTTCTGTTGGCTACAGCCAATGGAATAATAATTAGTCTTCACATAGAAACCAGAGTTAAGTTGTGGATTTATTTCAGTCTTTTGGAAACTCAGTTTAGAAATGTTGTTTTGCTATTTCAGGACATTGTTTAAGGATGCATCTGGAAACCTTGACAAAAATGCCAGATTTTCTGCTCTCTACAGGCAAGACAGCAATAAGCTATCCAATGATGACATGCTCAAGTTACTTGCAGACTTTCGGAAGTGAGTCTCAGAGCCTTACTTATTCTCACACCTGAAAAATAGAAGTTGTTTGGTGGGGAGGGAGGAAGCGAGAGCAAGGAGCAATCTTTAAATTGCTCGTTCCAGCATAGGGCATATTGGTTCAGCAAGGAAATTTTCCTCAAGTCTTTGGGAAGGAAGAGAGGGTTTAAAATCAGAAGAGTAACCTGGTTAATTTGAATTTTATAAAGGTGCTTTTGGTGGTGCTCTCAGGGGTGGGTTGGGGGTAGAGATGAGCCTAGGGAAGAAGGAAACAATTGAGGAACGTTTGATGAGAGACAAGAAAGGACTTAGCAAAGTCACTACAGGTGGAAATAGGAAGGGGACTAATTAGAGAGACACAGTTACTGGTTTCTTGGTTTTCTGATTGGGTGTTAGGGTGGAAAGAGAGAGAAGTGGGTGGTAGTCTAAGATAAATAACTCCCAGGTTTCTAAGTTATGTGATGGAGTGACTTGTGATGCCATTAACTGAGTGGGTGATTGGGGAAGGATAATAACTTATATAGTACTTACTGTTTACTGGCATTGTTCTAAATGCTTTACCTATATTAGTGAGTGTATTAAATTCCTAGAGCTGCTGTAACAAATTATCATAAACTGGGAGGCTTAAAACGATGGAAATTTATTCTCTCTCAGTTCTGGATGCTAGAAGCCCAAAATCAAGATGTTAGCAGGGCAACACTCCTTCTGAAATCTCTAGGGGAGGGTCCTTCCTTGCCTCTTACAGTTTCTGGTAGCCGAGGTATTCCTTGGCTTGTGGCAGCATAACTCCAATCTCTGCCTCTGTCTTCACACAGCTGTCTTCCTGTGTGTCTCTGTATAAATTTCCTTCTTATAGGAACACATCATGTTGGATTAGGGCCAACACTAGTGACCTCATCTTAACCTGATTACTGCAAAGGCCTTATTTCCAAATAAGGCCACATTTATAGGGTACCCAGGCCTAGGACTTCAACATATCTTTTTGAGGGGCACAATTCAACCCATAACAGTGAGGCAAAGAGAGGTTAATCAACATGTCCAACACTGCACAGCTGGTAAGTAGGTGGAGTCAGTCTGGCTGAGAATCTGTACTCTTATCCGCTGTGTTATTCTAGTGATCTCTCCATAAAGGGTTCACTTCTGATCCTGTAGAACTGATTTCCTTTCCTAGGGACATGGGTTTTAGAATTTTTCTGGGAAAATTCTGGGAATGAGAAAGAGCTGAGGGTGTTAGAAGATACTGAAATGAAAAGAATGGTCAAGAGCCGGTCACTAAGTATTCTGTGCCATAGGAACCTTTCAGTCTTACTTTGTTATTTGTATATCAAAGTAAAAATATTGTCGCTTTGCCTAGATCTCAAGAATGGCTGGATTAACTTTCGGTACTTCATTTTTGCCTTTTTCTCACTTTTCTCTCTTCTGAGTTTTCAGGATTCTAAATAGAACCATAATTAACATCTTTTAAAAACCTTTACTTATTGATAGTGGGTAATGTATTGTCACATATACTGCATATACTGTGTGTCATTCATAATTATTGTCTTGTTTTTATTTGGGTTCCAGAAAACTTTCAGCCTTGCCTATAGAATAAAAAGTTCATTTTCTAAAACCATAGTCACCTTTAGTTAAATAAATTACAATTTTCCCTCACTAGACTACCATGCAACTCTCAATAATCATGATATAGGTCTATATGTACTGACTTAGGGGGTGAACATACTGTATGTTAAGGAGGAGAAGGTATATCTGTATGACCTCTTTTTTTTTTTTTTTTGGTGAGGAGATTGGCCCTGAGCTAACATCTGTTGCCAATCTTCCTCTTTTTTTTTCCCCTCCCCAAAGCCCAAGTACATAGTTTTATATCCTAGTTGTAGGTCATTCTAGTTCCTCTATGTGGGATGCTGCCACACCATGGCTTGACGAGTGGTGCATAGGTCTGTCCCCAGGATCTGAACCAGCGAACCCTGGGCTGCCAAAGCAGAGTGCGCAAACCCAACCACTTGGCCATGGGGCCAGCCCCCATATGACCTTATTTTTGAAAAGAAAATATTTTATATCTTTCTTTTTGTGCATAAATGAAGAAATGGATAGGCAAATAGCTAGCTGAATGGAAAGATAGAAGGGCATAAAAATAGTCATATAGGGCACACACCAAAATATTAGTAGTCATGGTTATCTCTGTGGGATGGGTTTATGGGTGATTTTTCACTTTCCACTTTATAGCTTTCCATGATTTTACATGAACATTAAGAAAAAAACCCATTTACTTATATATTCCTACAGAACAAAAAAACTGAAGTTTTTTATATGTGATGGAGGTTGGAATCTTGTCTCAGAAGCCTGAAGCTTCCCCCACAGTGGCGGCTCTTCAGGGTAGACCCAGCTCACAGCTCTGGCTTCCTCAGGAGGCCGGAGGGTGGGACTTTACAGGGTCATTAATCAAAAAATGATCTGAGCAGAGAGGCCACGGCCAGTCAGCAAGGAGCACAGACCTTCACTGGTTCAGGGAACAGGATGGGTTCACCCACGCTCATCAGACCATCATGCCTGTGCTCAGTAGGAAGGGCTTCATGGGAAGAGTGTGCTCCAGACAGCCAGTGAGAGACCCAGAAACCCCAACATGTGGCCCCCAGGCTATCAGCATCGGAAGATGCAGCAGCACTAGTCGAGCTGCTGTCCTTCTTAATAAGAATCCAAAGAAACACCAGCATCCACTCCCTGTGTTCTTCACAATACAGTTAGGGAAGTGGGGGATTCCTTTTTCATATATTTTTTAAAAACTTAGCATTGCTCTTTTTCTTTCCTTTTTGTTTTTTTACAGAGAATAATCTCATGTCAGTGCCCTGGGCACCAGCTTGGATCCAAAGCTATTGTTTCTGCTCCCATGATTGTCTCATAATGTCATTTAATAATGGATGAGAAAAATTTTCTCAAGCTACTCCAGTCTTTAGAAAATAGCTGCCAAAGCTCATAAGCCACTTTCCCTGTTTCTTTTGCAATAATTATCAGGAGATGCATTCCAAGATTTAGTAAGAAAATAATTCTGTCAGATAGATGGTATTGCTGACATATATGCTCCAAGAAATATTTATCTAAGAAGAGAAACTTGGTGTTTTACATTTATTTGATTTGCTCATGGTGGTGTCTTTTCTCACTTCTGCAGGAAATATGAAGGCATGAAGGCAAAGCATAAAAGTAGAATGTTTTCTTTAAAATGTAGACTTTTTTTTTAATGCTACCACATTGGGTAGTTTGTAATAATACAGTTAGGGTTTTGCATGAGACTTACGTGTGTGTGTTTATTTGTACCTTTATGTTCTTTGTACCCAAGTTTGACATTATTACCTGCATTTCCCTCTAGTTACACTGCATTCAAGCCAGGTGAGGCTGCATGACTTTCTCTAAACCCACTGTGTACTTTCAGTCCACCATACTTTTTCTTCTGCCTCAATTGTGTCCCCTTCCTGCCTCATTAAGCAGCCCACAAATCACAAACACATACAGCATATACATTCCGCTTATGCTTTTGTCTCTCTTAAGGAACCCTACTCATCTTTAAAAGCCCAATCTGTAACTCACTTCCATGCTGGGAGACCTGGGGCAGGTCACTTGGCTTCTCTGCTTGAGGCTCCTCTTCATTTTAAGGGGGGATGATAATACCCTTGCCTCCTAGAACTGTGCTGAGGAATAAACCAAAATGCCTGTCAGGGTGATTTTTCTCACCGTGAAGACTAGTGTCATTCCTTATTCCTTCCAATGCCTCTAGAAGCTCTGCCTTCGTAGAGGTTTGTATATACTCTGGAAGTCGTTACCATCACATATCTTAAGTAGTTGACAGTATCTACCAGATTTTTGGCTTCTTGAGGACAGGAATCATATCTTGTTTGTATTCTATCCATGGTGCCTAGTATAGTGCGTGTTCTCACACAGCATAAGCATGTGACAGATGCTGATTGAAATTTATCACAGACATAAATTCAGTGATTTTGTTTAAAGAACAATATCTCAAATTTCTTTCAATCATATATAAATTTTTTTAACTGACAGCAAAGCTTTTAGGAAATATGCCATTAGAAGAGTAGACTCAGACCATCAACAGATCTAAGCATGTCATTAATCACTGACTGCGTCAATACAGAAGGTAGGGAAGGGTAGACCAGGCTGCAGAAACACAGAGGTAAGGACGCAAAATCTGTTGGCCTGAGATGACTACTAGCTTGTGATACCATTTGCCTTTCCTATTGGGGAATTGTTGAACTAGCGGGAATGTATGGGCAGTAGGAAAAGAAAACCTTTCCTTTTCCTAACACAGGGAGTTTGAGCTTCACTCCGAGGTTCACACACAGACAGAAGCTGTTCCCAAATGCCAGACACCCTACATGTATCTACATTACACATTTATTCAGTCAATGGAGTTTCAGGATGGATTTTCATGCTCAAGTATTATTTTATAGGTTTTGCATAGAATATTAAATATTTTAAGCACTTAAAAACCCAAAACTAATCCCAATCATGAGAGAATTCACTTTGTGTACCACACATACTCACATCATCACTTTGGAAATGCATATAAAAAAAGCAGTAGAATTTTTGTTGTATGTGAGGTTTTGATGTCTAATAAGCCAGATTCAATAAAAACTGTAAATTTTTTAAATAGATTTAAGGTTATATTTTAAAAAACTAAGTTGGTAGAAACAGTTTCCACAAAACCCATGTGCTATGTAATACAGAACTAGCTCAGATCTACACTTGGTTGGAAACGCATGGAAATAATGCCTCTATAGAAGTAGCAACTAGAAATAAAAACTCTCAACAGAGGGAGGAAACAGAATGAGAAATACGTATAGTTAGACGCAGAAGTATATAACACATTGTAGAAAGATTTCAAGTGAAGATTGTTTAATTAAAATTTGTTGCTTAGAAAATCAATTCTCTCAAACCTGAATGCGGATGATGTCAGAGTGATGACAAAAAAAATGGTGAAGAAGGTGCAGATTCATTCATAGGTGGAAAAACTAGGAAAGGTTGATATATACAATACTCTTGAATACTTATATTTAAAAGTATCATTTGTAATAAACAGAGTATTTCTGACTCAAGGAAGCAGATACAACTTCATCAATGTCTCTAAGATTTTGTGGTATGTTGCAATGTTAAATTGTTCAAGTGAAGAGGTAGAGCAAGGCACTATATGTCAAGAAAAGTTATACCTACATAGAAACCCACAGGTCTGAGGGTTGATGCCCCTGAAGAGCTCTGTGTAAAGCTGAGAAAGGCTCCAACAGTGCAGGAGGACACAGTACTTGGGAAGCCATCAAGTGCTCCCAGGGAATGGTTGTCAAAGGCACGATCTTTCTGCTAGAAGAAAAAGATAGTGTGTTTGTGAACAAATCACAGAATGGGTGCAAAATGTAGGAGTAATGTTGGACTGTTCCTGGACATCTTTTGGCCAGAAATCTTTTTAACTGAAGGCAGAATGTGTGAAAAATTGTTGACTTGGCTTTCTGACAGTTATCTCTCTCAGGATTTCAAGGAATTGCTCATTTAAACTCAGGCGTAAACAAAAGACAGGTGGAAATGAGAGGAACCCTGGGAGAAAGTGATTCTGCAAGTTGGAGCTGGTGATGGGCAAAGATAAATATGCTTGACGTAGTCCCTAGCCATAAGGAAGCGAGAACTTTTAGGGAAATCCTGAGTCAGATGAACAATATCCCAAGATATACTGAGAAATTACAAGTGAGACTGCTTAATAGATAAGAATGATGTCTGAGGAACCTGAAAAATGGGAGATAGGAACTTTTCAAAATTGGAACAAAACCAAATGCTGAATCTGTTGGCTGCTGAGCTTTGATGTTTCTTGGCAGCATTCTAAAAGACAGTATTAAACAGGTGGCCCTTGGAGAATCATAAGGCAGCATTCTGTTTTCTAGGAATAAGTCATGTCATGTTGAACTGGTCATCCTAACTACATTTCTGCTTCTCTCTTTTTACTTGGGTTGCTAAGCTGCTACAACACAGGAATCAAAACCTTTGACAAGTGTATGTACCATGATGTCCTATGAACAAGTCAGAGAAGCATAGTACACACGAGTGGACAGTTGTTCAACTGCTGGAGTAACCAGATGCCAGGAAGGGTGATGAATAGGCTAGTGTCAGTCTGGAGACAGGCCTCTAGATGTTTGAGAAAGAGCCTATTCTTGGCAATATTCCATGCAGTATCTTCATCAATGACTTTTAGGAGAATATAAGGTGCTGATGAAATATCTTTATGACGTAGAGCTATTAACAGTATCTAATACATTAGATATTAGAATCTGGATTTAGGAGGGTTTTGATCAACCACAAATGGCTCAAACATAAGAAGATGAAATTTCATCAAGATAAAAATAAAATCCTATTCTGAGATCCAAAAACATAATTGTATAAATATAGGATGGAGATGTAACATGATGGTAAAGCATATGAAAAAAGATTTAGGGATTTTAGGTGATTGTAAATTTAATGTAGGTCACTAGGGTGGTGTGGCTGCCTAAAAGTAGTAGCGTTTTGGCTGCATTAATAGAAGGGTATGTTGTTCAAAAACCAGACAGCTGCTCTACTCCTAGCTGGTCAGACTGTACTGGGTTGATCTGTGCAGTTCTGGGTGCCATGATGTAGATGGGGCGTTCTTCTAGGAGAGAAAAGGCATTGAAGGATGGTGCAAAGGGCTGAGAATGGAGGACTTCAGAAAGATGTGCTAGCTGTTTGTGGATGATTGAAAAGTGTTCCATAGAGAAACACAACGAGGCCCGAGGCCCCTTGATGAGTGGATGTTTCAGAGAGGTGAATTTTACCATGCCATGAGGAAGAGCAATCTGGTGTTGAAACAGCTTTGTCGAAAGTTTCCTTGTCACCAGGAAGGGTTGAGTCAATAGCAGTACTTGTCAGGAATGTCACAGAGGAGATTCCTATATTGAATTGAGTCAGACTGAATACAAACACCAACATTTCATTGAGCACCTATTTTGTATCCAGGATTTTGCTAGACACTGGAGCCTAAGATGACTTCTAGTTCTGAATTTTGATGATTCATAGTGAACCAAGAATTTCTGGTGAGAATGGAGTGGTTCAGGAATACTTGAACAGTTTGCTGGTATTCTTATCTACACTTGTTTGTCTATCAGAGTAGCCACTAGCCACATGTGGCTGTTGAGCACTAGAATTATAGCAAGTCCAAACTGAGATGAGCTGGAAATGTAAAATCCACATTTGGTTTTGAAGGTTTAGAATGAACTTTTTATACTGATGATACATTGAACCGATATTATTTTGGATATATTGGGTTAAATAAAATGTGCCTGTTTCTTTTTACTTTTTTAAATATGATTACTAGAAAGTTTAAAATTACTTTTGTGGCTTGCATTATATTTCTCTTGGAAGTACTGCTCTAGAACTTCGGTTTTAGACCTAACCTAACTTATAATGTTTGATTTTCTCTTCTTTTCTTTGTAGACCTGAGAAGATGGCTAAACTCCCAGTGATTTTGGGCAATCTAGACATTACAATTGATAATGTTTCCTCAGACCTCCCTAGTAAGTGTAAGTTCTGTGTAATGAACAGACAAAATTTTGTTTGTTTGTTTTTTACTTCTATTTGTTTGTTTTTAATTTTTCAGATTATGTCAATTCATCATACATTCCCATGAAGCAATTTGAAATGTGTACTAAAACTCCCATTACATTTGAAGTAGAGGAATTTGTGCCCTGCATACCCAAGCACACTCAGCCTTACACCATCTACAACAATCACCTGTATGTTTACCCTAAGTACTTGAAATATGACAGTCAAAAGTCTTTTGCCAAGGTGAGTGCAAAGATTGAGGTTTCATTTTTGATATCAAACTCCGGTAGGATTTGGCTTCTCATGTTCTTTTATAAATGTTTATATATTCTGGCCTTTTGTTTTATTTTCTTTTTATTTTTTCTTTAAATATTGCTGTAGGCCAGAAATATTGCTGTTTGCATTGAATTCAAAGATTCAGATGAGGAAGACTCTCAGCCTCTGAAGGTTTGCTTTTATATATATTTGCATTTTTACATTGAAATAAATGCAGTTGCATGATATTGCACAACTAAAGGAATTTGGCACACTTTAATTGACACAAACACAAAAATATATGACGTTACAATATATGACCACATGTGCTGAACCTTACAGAATATGGAATAATTGAGTTTTTGCTCCTTGATTATTTCTGTTTTGTTATACTCTTTAGGGATGAAGGTTTCTTATGCATGTTCAGTTCAGTAAACATATTGTGCACCTACTATGAGCTAGCATTGTGTGGGTGCTAAGAATAATGATAATAGTAATATTGACAATAGAAATAATCGTAATAATAGATTGACATTTATTACATGTTTATTATAGTATAGTAATAATAATAGTGACAGATTATTGGTGATGTTTATTGAATACAATAAGTATTATTATATTCCACACTCTGTTCTTAGTGCCACATGGGTATTGTCATTAGTACTGTCAAGTCGATTCTGACTCCTAGTGACCCTCTGTACAGCAAAGCAGAACCCTACCAGGTCTTTTTGTGCCATCTGCTCATCTTTAATTCTCATAACAGTCTTTTGAGTTAGGTACTATTATTAGCCACTGTTTTTAGATGAGGAGACTGCTTAATGCACAGAATTTAAATAAATTGCTTAGAGGCATACATTAGCAGAACTGGTTTTCAGACCTAGGCAGTCTGGCTCCAGAGCCCAAGTTCTTCACTGTAACTATGTGAAAATGACTTTCTAAGAAGGGAAGGAAACAAAGATGCAAAGACGAATATAATTTAGTTTTTGTCCTCAAGAAATTCACAGTTTAGTGGGAAAGAGAGTCATGGAGAAAAAGCTCCTGGCACATAGAAGGCACTGAAATGCTTTTTTAAACAAAACTGAATAATGAGTGTAGGAAAATGCTGAGGGGACACAGAGGAAGGAGTTAAGAATTTCTTGAAGGATGCATGAGAGTTTGCGTGGTACATAGAAGGGCAGGTCATTCGGACACAGGAATTGCATAAGCAAAAGCATGGAGGTGTGAAAGGTGTGAGCAAGGCGTTGGCCAGAGCTACAACATGGAGAGGTGGGGAGGGGTGGGGGAGGAGGCCTGGGAGATGAGCTGGAGGGAGAGTTGGACCCAGAAGTAAGGGGGTTTGCAGGCCTGGAGTCTCGTAGGCAGAAGAAATCCAACAGAGGTGGTTAAGTTTATGCTATAAGGGTGCCTTTTTCTTTACAACACATCTGAGTTTGACTTCTTACTCCCTTAATTGAATACTGGTGTTTCCCTTTGTTAACTGTTATTATAGTGCATTTACGGCAGACCTGGTGGGCCGGTGTTCACGAGAAGCGCCTTCGCTGCGGTCTTACACCATCACCAAAACCCAGAATTTTATGATGAGGTAAGTGATGTTTTCAAGGGAAAACCCAATTTAACCAGTTTTAAGGAAAACTCCAAGTTATTTGCTTGGTAAAGCAAAATTCAAGAGAAACTACATACTATACTGAAATTACTAATAGAACTAAATGTTGAAGTATTTATTTTACATAATTTTCTCTAATTATAAAAGTAACATGTTTTTTGTAAAAGAAGTAAAAACTTGGAAAATGCAGATAATATAGAAAAGAAAAAGTCAAAATCCCTCCATCACTACTATAATTAGTATTCTGACGTTTCCTTTCAAATTCATACTTAAGTATAGCTTACATTTTTTTGGACCTGAGAACTTTTGTTATCCTGGGGTTTCCTTATGTAGAACTATAATATAGTTCACTAAAACTACTATTTGAATCCTACTTTTAGATGTTCTATCTGGGTCTTTCATCGTGCCTTGGCTGTGTTAATTTGGTGTAGCAGTTTCTGTCACGTGTTTTTCAATTCTTTCTGGAGTTGAAATACTAACTCTCCTCCTATTTCTAGTCAGTGAATGTTTTAGTCTGTGCTGCTATAACGAGATAGCACAGACTGTATGGCTTATAAACTGCAGAAACTTATTGCTCATGGTTCTGGAAGCTGGAAATCCGAGATCAGGGGCCAGGATGGTCGGGTGAGAGCCATGTCCCAGGTCACAGACTTCTCAGTTGCATCCTCACGTGGTGAAAGGGGCTGGGAGTTCTGTGGGGCCTCTTTCATAAGAGCATTAATCCTGCTCACGAAGGCTCTACCCTCATGGCTCCACCCAGTAATGCCATCAGTTTGGTTAGGATTTCAGCAGGTGAATTTGTTGGGGACACAAACATTCAGACCATAGCAGTGAATTAAATGCATCCATTTTTTCCTTAGCACAATTTACAGTCTCAGATTTCTTTGACTACAAATGTTACTATCAGTTTAGAGACCAAATGCACATTTGTACATTGGGTGACACATTATGTGGCTGCTTTCACTGAGAATTTTTGTTGTTTTAGAATATTAGAAAGATTGTTATATTGTCTTCCTCGCAGATTAAAATAGAATTGCCCACACAGCTACATGAAAAGCACCACTTGTTGTTCACATTCTTCCATGTCAGCTGTGATAATTCAAGTAAAGGAAGCACAAAGAAGAAGGATGTTGTTGAAACACAAGGTTTGAAATTTCTTCATTTCTTTGATTTTTCATAACTTACACATTAAGTTCTTAAATTTTACTTTGATTCTGAATTCGCAACCATTTGCAAAGGAGTTTTTAGATGAAATTTGTGATGATAGCATGTCTGGCCTTTCATATGCAAATTTTTAGAAAAGGTGATTTTAGAATTCTGATTCCAAAGAAGCCAAAGTACACTGTAGACAATGTTCTGCAGAGACTGCATTTGGGGGCTTTTCAATTTCTTACTCTGATAGATAGCCGCAGTTCTTAAATATAGGCAATTTAATAACATTGGCTTTCTTCATAAGTTTTCATACGCTGACTGAATTTTTTTGTTCTTTGTTTCAACAGTTGGATATTCCTGGCTCCCTCTCCTGAAAGATGGAAGAGTGGTGACTAATGAGCAGCACATTCCTGTCTCAGCTAATCTCCCGTCTGGCTACCTTGGCTACCAGGAGCTTGGGATGGGCAGGGTATAGGACTTTAAGATTGGTTTATCCCAGTTCCTTCAGAAAACGTTAAAGAATAGCTAAAACAACAGCAACACAGAAAAGGACACGGTGTTTTCGCCAGTCGCAACATTATGATTTTAGTTATTCATTTTCAAGTAAACTTAGGCCATTGGAAGGCAGTGCTGTTATCACAATCTAGAATTATAGTTTGGGTGCTTTACACGCCTTGAATCAGCAGTGCCTCAGCAGGAAAATGAAGACTTGGAGATACTGGATGAGGTGGAAGTTTGTCTCCGCAAACTAGCCATAAAGATGCACTCTTAGGGTCATGCAAATGATTAAGAAGTGTCTTCCAGCTGAATTAAGTCTAGTAAGAAAATCTCTCACCTACAGGGTAGCCTCTTCTCATACCTTTCTGATTCATTAAAGCCTGAATTTTCTCAGATTTCTCCACTTGATTTGTTGGCTTTGCATTCT
Source organism: Equus quagga (assembly GCF_021613505.1). Lineage (NCBI taxonomy): Eukaryota > Metazoa > Chordata > Mammalia > Perissodactyla > Equidae > Equus > Equus quagga. The sequence goes on from NC_060272.1 coordinate 14,437,990, forward strand.
TTTTAGTCATCTTAAATTTCATAGACTTAAATTTTATAACATGCTTACATAAAGTCTGTTTCATTTCATTTTGAATAGCTTGAATGTTTCTCTGCATTTAAATAGTGCTAAATTTGGGCCTGTGTTATGGAATATTCCAAAATAATGATAACTCATATAACATTCAATTCTAGTCTGAACATGAGAAAAATGGAGGTTTCAGAAATTATACTAAGCACAAACATATGGTTGACCCTCTGCCTATGCCAGTCACGCTTACTGTCCTATTTGCTTTATCTGGTGCCTTCTACCAGCTCTTTCAGAATTCTGAGCTCAAGTTTGGTTAAAGTCATTGGTGAAATAGAGCTCTTTCTCTCTCAAATGGACAGTAACTCATACAGCTGCAACTAAATGGAAATGATAACTTAGGAAATCCAGTAAGAAGAGCATTGTACTTCGGGGGAAGAAAGTGGGCAGAAATTAGTATTGGTTACATTCCTGCTGTGGACCAGGCATAACTGTCACTGAAACCGTCTGGGCCTTCAACACCTCATCAGTACTCTTACTGAAGATGGTGTTTGAAGCCAAAAACACTAATCTGTTGGGATTTTTGTTTCTCCATATTTTTTCAGCATTATGGTCCAGAAATTAAATGGGTGGATGGAAGCAAGCCACTGCTGAAAATTTCAACTCATCTAGTTTCCACAGTGTATACTCAGGTATGTGCTATTCTTTTCTGTTAAAATTAACAGTGATTGCTCTGTGAATGAGTTTGCATGATGATTTTACAAAACAAAATCCTAATTGATATGTTATATGGATATATTTTTACTCTAGTTCTCTTTTGAAGAAAAATAGTTGATATGAGGTATTCATATGTACTGACACAAATGAATAGCACAAGTAACATTTTTCAACGGTTTTCCCCTTTTGTTGGAGGTTGTTTGAAATCTCTTTAATGTTGTCATCTTTATGTGATCAATTTCATAGTCTAAAAAAAGTGCATGCTGCAAGAAGCAAATACCTTTCTTTCCACAGTGTACATGCTAATAGGCTTTCTTTTTCTTTTCTTCTTTTTTTCCCCCAGGATCAGCATTTACATAATTTCTTCCAGTACTGTCAGAAAACCGAATCTGGAGCCCAAGCCTTAGGGAATGAACTTGTAAAATACCTTAAGGTATCAGATGGCTTTCTTAGTAACCCCTTTATAATGAGTGTTGAGTAGATTGGGTTTGATTTTTGGTGGTGAGTGTTGTTCTTACCCCTTGGAAACCTTGTGAGGCTGCCCTTAGCTGGATGCTCTCACAATGATAGCAAATATATGGTTTTAGATGGTGGCAAGAAGTGAACTCAGAAATAGTACTACTCCGGGGCCAGCCCGGTGGCACAGCGGTTAAGTGCACACATTTTGCTTTGGTGGCCCTGGGTTCGCTGGTTGGGATCCCGGGTGCAGACATGGCACCGCATGGCAAGCCATGCTGTGGTAGGCATCCCACATATAAAGCAGATGAAGATGGGCACGGATGTTAGCTCAGGGCCAGTCTTCCTCAGAAAAAAGAGGAGGATTGGCGGATGTTAGCTCAGGGCTAATCTTCCTCGAAAAAAAAACGTAGTACTACTCCTGCCTTTATCTGAGTTCCATGTATACTTTTCTCAGGCTGGACCTAAAACACATTGTTCCTGCATAGAAAACCACTCGCTCACACAGGCCCTTCTCTTGAGTGCTCACTGGGCATATAAGAAGCCCAGTGACTTTAGTCCCACTGTTAAGTAACTTCTAGTTCGTTGTAGAAGATACTGTAACCTTGGTGGATGCATGCTGGGTGGGTTAAAAAAGAACAGAGAAATAATACCTGTCACCAGCCCCAGCTTTGTGCAGGGGTTAGGGCTCTTGGAGTGGTTGCCCAGTGAGAACAAGGAGGGTTTGTCTGGGAGAGTTTCATCCAGAATGTAATTCTAGGGGAACATTTTGAAAAAGGAGAGTAGTCATTCTAGGCATGAGGACAAAATACAAGAAATGTGAGAAATGGAATAGAAGTTTCTTTGGTTTAGGCAAGGAAGGGGATTCTGAAATTATTGCCTTGCAAAGACCCCTTTCAGCTACCTCATATAGAGTCATGTGACTTGAAGAACATTAGTTTTCTATTAGTTTTCTATTGCTGCTGTAACAAATTACTACAAACTTGGTGGCTTAAAATGACACAAATTTATTTTTTTACACTTTAGGTCAGAAGTCTGACATGAGTCTCCCTGGGCTAAGATCAAAGTGTTATTAACAGAGCTGAGTTCCTTTCTGGAAACTCTAGGGGTGAATCAGTTTTCTGTCCTTTTCCAGCTTCTCAAGGCTTTCCTCATTCCTTGGCTTGTGGCCCCTTCCTCCATCTCAAAGCCCACAATGTTGCAGCTCTGACCATTCTTCCTTAGGCACATCTCCTCCAACTCTCCTGCCTCCCTCTTCCACTTTTAAGGACCCATGTGATTACATCAGGCCTACCTGGATAATCCAAGAGAGTCTTAAGCTGGTTAGCAGTCTTAATTCCCCTTCACTGTGTAACATATTCACAGGCTTTAGGGGGGTTAGGACGTGGACATCTTTGTCCCTTTTTCTTCCTGCCACCACTTTCCATTTGTTTTAGATGGGCTTCTTTCACTCTTATTTATAACTGAGTGGAAATTGCTTGGGGTTGGTTTACTTTTAAAAAGATAACACGTTCCATGTCTCTAGAGCCTGCACGCGATGGAGGGCCACGTGATGATCGCCTTCTTGCCCACCATCCTAAACCAGCTGTTCCGTGTCCTCACCAGAGCAAGCCAGGAGGAAGTCGCCGTCAACGTGACACGGTGAGAGAGGTGGAAAGGTGGATACTCTTCTTCCCTTTCAGTCTGTCCACACCTGGAGCACAGTCATACATATCTTGGATGCCAGTATGTGTTAAACATTATATTTAAGAAATTTCTTTTGATCCCATATGTAGGGACCCCATCTTACCCCTCGTTTCCTGTTTCCTGTGGTGCCAATAGCATCATCATTGTTCTACTACAACTGTGATAATAATGAAATGTTTCCATTTTCACATTACTATTCATTGCTTTATTCATTCCTGTGGTGTGTAGGGTCATTATTCATGTGGTTGCCCAGTGCCATGAGGAAGGATTGGAGAGCCACTTGAGGTCATATGTTAAGGTATGTAAAATAAACTATCCCGATCATTTAAATTTGTGGCTCTCCAATTTTCCTTCTAAGAACTTATTTTTTAAAAATTTAGTTATTTTGGAATGTATTTTGGGGTGAAACTTAATACCTCTGCTTTCTCTTCTATATCTCACAGCCAGTGCTTGGACCTGAACAAGGGCAAGTCCAAAGAGGGGCAGCCATTCATTTATTTACTTAATTTCATTCTTTCTACTATATTTCTTTTAATGGGTCTTGCAAATAATGTGACCCAAATGACATGGAATTTTAAAGAAGAATTTTAAGTCCCTTTTGGCTAGGCCTCTTGTGTAGCTTATTGTCTTCATTTTTCTTTCCGCATCTAAAATTCCCGGTAAAACTGCTTCTCCCGAGATGGGAAGGTTAGCTCTGGCCATGATCAAATTAGATGACTATGTGAGACAGCAAGAGATGTTGTTAGGATAAATATCAACAAGTTCTTCATTTATGTATAATGTTCAGTAAACACAGTGGCAGTTAACTGTTCTAAAAAGTTACACATGTTCTATTTAGTCTTAGACATCTCTGTGAATTATAGCTATGTGTTAATTTAAACAACAAAGTACGGCTTCTTCAGGGTATCAGTTATTCAGTATCGTGTGACATGTTTCTTGAAGTCCTTGGGAGGTGGAATTGTGGGCTGGAGGACCACTGATCTAGCTGGGTCAGGTGATTCACATATTTTGATGGGCTCCCTCTTTCTGTCACATGACAAACCACCCTTCCCGCCTTCTGTTTCTACACCTCCCTCTCTCGGCCATGCAATTGTGCCTCAGTCCCTGATCTCCATCCTTTGGAGCCTCTCCAGCTTTCTGTCCAACTTGGAGAACCAGTTCATTAAAGTATCTTTCCCTTTTCTTCAAAGTATGCTTATAAGGCTGAGCCATATGTCGCTTCCGAATATAAGACAGTGCATGAAGAACTGACCAAATCCATGACCACAATTCTCAAGCCTTCCGCTGATTTCCTCACCAGCAACAAATTACTTAAGGTATGTGGGGAGGGCCAGTGTGGCTCTGTGATATTGATATTGATTGAAGAAAATTCAAACTCCGCATCCTGATCAATTCACCCTTTTTGTGTGCCTTTGGAGAGAATCACCACCTCCTAAAAAAGTGGTAACTGAGTTAATTCTTCAGTACCAACTTTACTGCTTGACTTGTGCTCCCATCGAGCTGCAAAGTGTTGCTACATTCAAAGCTTCCTGGGCTCTTAACTATTAATAAGTCAGTTTATTCAAATCATTGGAGGACGCTGAGTTAGAGATCATACAGGCAGGTGTCAGCAGGTGAGAGACTCAGCCAAGAGGAAGGACCATCTTCTGATCTCGCGGTGCCCCTTGTTGGATTGTGCTGTGATGAGCATCTGCACCCGGTTTCCTAGTGGATCGGAGTCGCTTATTGTCGGACATGTGAAAGCAGGAGAGCCTCTGCCACGCACCTCTGGTCTGATAATGGTTTGCCGAGAGGTTCAGCCATGTTTTTGGGTCACACCTGTTTCATGTCAGTAACATTGTCAGCCAAAGAGAGTAAATGTTTCACCTTCTAACTTGCTGTTTTTCTCACTGGGATCCTTTCTTATTTTTCTTTCAGTATTCGTGGTTTTTCTTTGATGTTTTGATAAAATCCATGGCTCAGCATTTGATAGAGAACTCCAAAGTAAAGGTATGTCACTTTCTATCAGGGCTTGAGTGGCAGTTCTTAGGGGATGGTGTCTTTCATTGTGTTTGTAGCCCACATTTATTAATGCTTTCTGTGTGTGCCAGTTACAGTGCTGTGTTAAGAGCTTTCCAAGTAATAAAGCATTTTAGTTTTATAACAACCTTATGCGGGATGTCCTAGTCTTGCCCCTTGTTTTGTAGTTGAAGGAACTGAGGCCAGAGTGCTTGAGGTACTTGCCCATGGCCATGATGCTAGTGAATAGAGGGAGCCAGGTTTTGAGACCAGTCTGGCTCCAAAGCCCACACTCCTGAAGCACTGTGTTATTAAGTCCAAAGAAAAAGGTGTCTTTTCCTTTGACTAGCTTAGATATCTTCAAGTCTGTTAAATGAGATTAGTAGTTTAAGCATTCATTTAAAATGTAATTACCTGATGTTTCTTAAGTGTCTTGAATATTGTAAACCTTTCTCAGGGACTTAGATGAGAGTATCTGATGCTACTTCATGTCGTCTGTAACCCATGAATGGACTCTGAGATAACTCAGTCTCCCCACCAGCCCTCCTCGCTGAGGTGCCTGGGTGTGTGTGCCTTTGTGCCTCTCTGGGTCCCTATACTGTCTCCATGCTCATCTCTGGACTGATGCCTCTTAAGGTGTGACTGGCCACTGCTGGCTGTTTGAAGCCCAACGTAGATAATTTTTATAAAATTCCAGTGCAGTAAACACAAGTGGCCATGTTGCAGAGTCCTTCTGAGATGTATGGAATCTTGGAGTTGCTGTTATGACTATGAATTCTTGCTGCATTGTAGCTATACAGAAGCAGGGTCTCGAGGAGTCTGGTAGAGAGCTGGCAGGGCTCGTGCAGGGAGTGGTGGTCGTGGTGCCTGGCAGTCTCATAATAAATGGGGGAAAGAGGGAAGACCACAGGGAGGAAGGGTCAAGATCTTGGCCCCCTGGACAAGGGATCTGAACTCTCAGAGGAAGTCTTGGGAAAGGCTGCTAGGTTTTTTCAGGTAGAAGGTTGGTGGTTCAGAACCTAAAGTCATACTTTCCTCTAGTAGAGTGGGCACTGGTGCCTGACCAGCTGGTTTCCTTTTTTTTCTTTTTTTCTTTTAAATCCATTTTTAGTGCACAGTGAGATGCCAGATGGAGGTGGGCCTTGCCTTTCACAGAGTAATGCACCATCTAAATCATGCCAGAACAGCTTGCCAAGGAAAAAATCTAGCAGATTGTCTATTTGGCAGTGTGCAGCCAAGTGTGCGTGCATGCACACACAAGTGCATGCACACACAAGCACCTGCACACACATACATGCAGGTCATTTGGATATATTACCTTTTTATTAAAAATGTTGTCATATGCCCAATAGGCTTTAGGCCTGTCTTAGTTTGCCTGTGCTCCCGTAACAACAGCCTAGGTGACTTAAACAATAGAAATTTATTTCCTCATGATTCTGCAGGCTAGAAGTCTGAGATCAAGGTATCTGTAAGGTTGGTTTCTTCTGAGGCCTCTCGCCTTGACTTGTGGTTAGCCGTCTTCTCCCTCTGTCTTCATGTAGTCTTCCCTCTGTGTGTATGTGTCCTAATCTTCTCTTCTTATAAGGACACGAGTCCCAGTTAGATTAAGGCCCACCTTAATGACCTTGTTTTAACTTAATTACCTCTTTAAAGACTCCATCTCCAAGTACAGTCATATTCTAAGGTACCAGAAGTCAGGACTTAAACATGAATTTCGAAGGGAGACAATTCAGTCCCTAATAGGGCCCCACTGGATTTTTCATTGTTTTGGGCTCTAAATAATGGCGATCACTTCAGAGAAATTGGTGACTTGATTATATTTAAAAAAATAAATGATTTGTTCAGAAGGCATTCATTGAGCCCTTATTATATGCAGGCGTGAGGGTTACAAAGTTAAATGTGGGGTGATTTGTGCCCTCACAGAGCTTCGATGGGAAAGTGTTCAATTAGACCATGGAAGTGATCGTCAAGGAGGTGACACTTCTGAGACACTCACAAGAATTATATTTACAATCAAGTATCACTGGCATCTTTCCGAGAACTGTGATAGAAATTTAATAAAGGAATTTAGTTGTATGTGTTCTTTTCTCAAGATGCCAAATTAAACCATAAAACTTTAGGGATGGTAGGGACCTGAAAGCTACCTTCTGGTCCAACTCCTCCCTATTTCGCCGAGGTTGATATGGAAGTATAGACCTGAGAAGTGAACTGCCCAGGGTCATGCAACTGAGCAGAGCCAAGAACTCATGCTAGAGTCTGAATCAGCCTCTCCCAGATGTTCTGCCATTTCCAGCCTTATAACCTACTTCTCCAGTGCCTCTGGGAAATTGGTTGTGGAGCTCTCTGGAACAAACCGTTCAAATGCTACTCTGCACAACCTTTTTCATAAGTTAATTATATCTTGGTCCTAAAACAATGTTCAGAAAGTTTTTAGAAGTAGTTTATTTTAAAATTGTTATCCAGCTTAAAAAGAAACACTGGCATCCAAAAAGGAGAAAGCTTAACCATAACATAATTTACCATAAAAAGAGATTCTAAACACCTACTTAGCACTTTGGAGAGTTTGACATTTTCACTTTCAAAGGGCTCCCCTCTGACTTCTGCTGCCACGTCACCCCAGATACCATGCTACTCTTTCTCTAAATCACGTGTTGTTGATCTAGGAGTTAATGTCACATTTTTTGAAGCCTTCATTCAGTTTGCCTCATATGCTAAGAGTAATGAGTTTTATATGTTTGAATTGGTTATTTTTATATTTGTCTTATGTTTTCATCTTAAGAATTGTATGTGCTAGTCCCCAACCCCAGTGTTCTGAATTTAGGGAGCAAGTTCACATTCACCATTCCTGTACCATTTGTGATTTCCAAAATCATGATCAAATCCCCTCAGAGTTTTTATATTTTTAGACTGAAGATTTTTAATGTCATCCAGTGTGTTTATAATCCTGACCTTGATTTTTTTCCTCATTGGTGAATTTTTCTTAAGGTGCCGTAACGAGGCATGCACTGGTCTTATACGAGCACCTGGGCCGTGGATTCATATAAGAACCAGACATGCTTTCAGTGTTGCTTCAAGTGCCCTTCCCAAGGATATCTGGCATCGATCAGCATTTGGGGGCACAACTGAGCTGAGGCCTTCTTGAGCCAAGGCCTTTAGTGTGCGCTCCTGATATTAGTGGGGTCGTTCCATTTGATGCATATTTATGTGGAGAGATAAATTTGCATACTGCTATACTTGCTTCTAATACCACACTCTTGCTGAAGATGGAGGCGACACTGTGTGTCCTCCTTGCCATCCCCAGCCAATCAAACTATACTTTGTTACATTTGCTGAGGAAGGCTGTGAATCAGAGACCCTCTTTGAACTAACATCTAAAATAAACAATTTCCTTACTACCGCAGATGGACCTGCAAAGTTTAGATTGATTACATATGACTGTGCCAGACTTGAGTGTTTCATAGGTGACATGTGCTTAGAATTTACAATAAGTGGTTTTTAAGGAAAATATAAAACAGACCTCATCAAGGCCTGCTAAGGAGTTCCCAACACCCAACATCATTCTGCCTCTATGGTCAATGTATTTTAGGTGTTTCTATTCTATCATTTATATTTAGCAACTATAATTTCAGCAGACTCATTTCGAATTTCCTTTCCTCCCACAGTGAATCAAGAAAATTGCTAGCATTCTACAGGTGCACTTTAAGGAAGTTGGAAAACCTAGCATAGGGTGGGATGAATATATACACTTAAGTGTTTCTTAGTTGTTTAGCCTTCAACCATTTTCTGGGTTAATTGAGCAAGGAAAGAGCTTTCATTTGAAAAGTAGAAGAAGGATGGCATGGTTCATGTTTTAAATGGACTGCCTAGACGTCCCCTAAACTATATTTGTAAACACTGTACGTATATGATGGCAGAATGTTAACATCCATACTTCCATCCATGAGTAAGCGTTTCAAACAGTTGTTTGCCACGTGCAGAGCACTGAGGAGAAATGCAAATGGAGTAGAGAGTGCATCCTCAACCTTGAAGCTGACGTAGTCCTTGGAGAAAGAAAACATTCAGCTTGGAACAGTTAGAGAAAAGTGCAAGAAGGTGTATGTGTGAGCTCCAAAATGATAGGAGATTAAAGTGGAGATAGAGATGGAATTTTACCTGGGCCTAGAAGGATACCATATTTTGGGGGAGGAGAGTGAGTGTTAAGCAGAGGAAAGAGCTCATGTTCAGGTAAGGCCTCTGTGGCTTTGCTCTGTGGTGGAGCTCAGGCTTAGAGCAGAGGGGAAAAGTGAAAAACAAGATTAACTCAGAAATAACAATGAGATTATGGGGAGCTTTGAGGCCCAGCAACAGACAATTTGGTAGAGACCACAGAGAGGGAGGGTACGTTCCTTAACAGGAGTGACAAGATGAAAGAGCGTACAAATTTTAGCAGAGTGGCTTGGAAAGTTTTGTATCAATGAGTCTACTTTCCCCCTGGAGTTGAAATAGCCTGTCATTTTTTAGCTCTCTAACTGTAATAACATGAAATGACATTTTATGGTGATGCTGATGAAGATCTAGCACTGGGGGCAATGAGGTGACATTGAGGATGAGGATGGAAAGCATTATGAATGAATAAGAGAGAACTAATAATTTGACCCAGCAGTTGTACCTTTAAGTATTTACTGAAGAGAAATGAAAACATATTCACACAAAGATTTATATGCAAGTGTTCATAACGGCTTTATTCATAATAGCCAAAAACTGGAAACAACCAAATGTCCATTAACTGGTGAATGGATAAACAAATTGTGGTAACTCCATACAATGAAATACTACCTAGTAATAAAAAGGAATTAAGTACTGATTCTTGCAATAACATGGCTGAATCTCTGAAGCATTATGTTAAGTGAAGGAAGTCACTGTAATCATGCAGACTACACACTGTATGAGTACATTTTATGACATTCTAGAAAAAAAAATTATAAGGACAGATGACAGAGCAGTGGTTTCCAGGGGCTGGGGGTGAGGGGAAAGGATTCAATTGGACATGAGGGAACTTTTATGGTGATAGGAGTGTATTATATCTTGGTTGTGGTAGTGGTTACGCAACTGTGTTCACTTCTCAAGACTTACCAAACTGTATACCTTAAAAGGGTGAAGTTTAGTGTGTGTAGATTAAACCTCAATAAACCTGACTTAAACAAAACAGAACATAGTAAAGTCAGATTTGAGTGGGGAAAGAAAAAGACCACCTACATATTAAATTTGAGAGCATGGAAACACAGAGCCATTGAACTGTATTGAGGACATGGTTTACCAGGGAAGATGGGAGGTGATAAGTTCTGCTTGGGATATCTTAAGGTTTAGGGCTATAGATTCAGCTGCTGTGACAGGGATCTAAAATAACAATGACTTAAAGAGAAAAAAAAGTTTATTTCTTCTAACATGAAAGTCCAAGCTAGCATGGGGTTCTGTTCCACAAAGTTTACCGGCGACCCAAACTCCTTCCATCTCATTGCTTTGTCTACCTGGAGTACTGCTCGTCCTCCTGATCTAACTGAGTTCATCACCACATCTACATGGGGCCAGCAGGAAGGAAAAGACGCATCTTTTTTCTGTAAGGATATGACCTGTTGCTACCCCATTGGCCAGAGGTTGTCACATGCTAGCTAGCTAGCCACACCTAGCTGCAAGGGGTGCTGGTAAATGTAGTCTTTATTCTGAGTGTCCAGGCACCCAATTAAAATGTTGAAGTTCTATTACTATGAGAGAAAAAAGAGAATAGATATTGGGAGGCAGCCAGCAGTTGTTGCCGCAAGGGGCAATGGCACAGCCAAACAAATTTCCTGTTGAGAGGTGGAGATTGAGCTTTGGGCAAGGAAGAGAACAGACACAACTAGAGAAATAGATCTGTGAGCACCACTCTGCCGAAATCATAAGCCTAAGCTTTTCTTGTGTTAGTCTGGATTGCCAGATGGGATTATCCATGCAGGAGTTTTTTTAGGGGCAATGACTATGAGGAAAATTGGGGAAGAAGCCCAAAAGAGGGTGGAAAAGTTCTCAAATGGCAGTGCAGGTCTGACCCAAGGTGAAGGAGAGAGGAAAGGAAGGAAATATCTTAGACTGATGTGCAATTGTATGCAAGTTGAGCAAGGCCACTGCAAAGTTTGAGTCGTCCCACATGCCTTAGGAACAAGCCTGCCTTGGTATCCCTGCCACCCTCAGTCATTGGCTGGAAGCAGCTCATGCAAGGTGTGGCCGTGGTGCAAACGCAGAAGCAGATTTCAGAGCACAGCAGCGGGGCTCTGGGTCAGTCATGCTCTCTGCAGTCAGAGATCTGAGTCACTATTCTCATGTACTAGCAGGGTAGAGAGAGAAATAAGCATGGAGAAGTTAGAGGGAAGACTGATTTTTGTGAATGAAAATAAAGAGGAGATAGGAGAAAAAAGAAGTTGTAGAAGAAACTAGAAGAGAGAAAAGGATTGTAGGGATTCCAATAAGAGGGAGAAACTTCAGACAGCTAAGAAATGTCATTGGCAAATTTCTTGTGTACCCTATCACTTTTCTGTTGTTGTTTGCTAAGCCAGAAAAATGAAGTTTATTAGCTAATAGTCTTATTATATCTCACTGAGCAGTAAAATAGCCCATAGAAAAGAGATCTCTAAACCCAAGAGAGCGGAAGAACACAGTGAGGAACAAAGTAAGGAACAAAGAATGGAATATTTGAAGGCTGTTGCGAAGTCCTTGTATGAAGCAATGATCTGGGCAGCAGTGATTGTCAGATCCCAGATGACATACATATAGGATGTTGTGTAGTCTATTGTGGGTGTCTGCAAAGACTTGGCTGTTCGCAGGCATACAACAGTGAGGTTGAATATGGGTCATCAGGGAGAGATCCCACTCAGTCCTGGGATCGGGTGGCAGGAGCTGAGCAGCCAGCAGCATGGCACAAAGGTGTTGGACTCACAGCAGATTGGGGGGCACGGGGTGCAGCGTATTGGCTGGAGGAGGCTGATCTGGTGTGGACAGGTGCTGGGCAGGCAGACCCCCCACTGGCAGCATTTGTCGGAGGAGCAGATGATGGTGGTTGGGCCACTGGGGACACTGCAGCAGCACTGAGCGGTGATCCCATAGCAGGACATGGTCAGGAGTCGGGGTTTTGTTGAGGTGAGAAGACTCTTAGTGATTCACTGTCCTCTTTCCTGAGTTGGCGCTTATATACTCAACCCCCCTGGACATCAGCCTATTATCCTGGATTACTTTTTTCCATTTCAGTTTATAGTAATCTCCATAAAAACATCTAATTACCTTGGTCTTTATTACTTTTAGATGTGTGTCTTATCTCACTGCTTTGTTGCCAAATTAGGACTGTTGACCACAGCTGTCTGTCACTGCAGGGAGAGCTTCATTTCAGTCTTCAGAGGCACTGAGTTGTCATCTAATCACTGAGCAGCATTGTTGGTTGGTTGATATGTTAATTATCCACCATTCTTCACCACATTTTCTTTCTTTTTAATGGAAACTTTTTATTATTGAGATTTTAAAGTGAGTATAAAAGGAAAGGGAATAGTTTAATGAATCTCATGTCAATCACCAGCTTCAACAGTTACCAGCATTCTCCTATTCTTACTTTATATATCCACCTTCACATTTTTTTCCTAGAGTGTTTTAAAAGCAATTCCAAAATATTTTATTTCATCTCTTAAAAATTTTAGTGTATCATGTCTAACAGATAAAGCCTTTTAAAAAGATGTAACCACTGTACCATTATGACACTCAACAAAGTCAGCAATATTTCTTTATCATCTAACACCCTCTCCGTATTCCGTTCTCCCGAGGTGTCTCAAAAATGTCATTTGACAGCTGGTTGGTCTGAATCAGGGTCTGAACACAGTCTACACATTGCATTTGGTTGTTGTGTCTCTGAAGTTTCCTGGATTCTCAAAATGTTCCCTCTCCATTTGTTTGTTTTTTAAATGCAATGTATTTGTTAAAAACAAGTGGACATTTATCTAACAGAATTTCCCATGTTTTAGACTTGCTGATTGTAACCTCACAGTGTTATGTGACATGGTTCTCTGTCCCCTGTGTTTCCTGTAAACTTGCAGTGATATCTAAAGACTTGAGTCCATTCAGGTTTGATGGCTTTTGCTGAGGATACTTCATAGCTGGTACAACTGCATCACATCAGGAGACATACAATGTCTGGTTGTCCCACTTTTAGTTTTGATAATATTGACTAGTAGGATTATGTGGTGCATAGCCCATCCATTCATTATAGAATTTCCCATCCACTTTTCATGATTTTAGCAGCCACTGACTCAGCCCCATTCTGAAGGCTATAGGCATTTCTTGGGAGACCTCTTTTTTTTTGAGGAAGATTAGCCCTGAGCTTAACATCTGTTGTCAGTCCTCCTCTTTTTGCTGAGGAAGATTGGCCCTGAGCTAATATCCGTGTCTATCTTCCTCTGCTTTATATGTGGGATGCCTGCCACAGCATGGCTTGATAAGTGGTGCTAGGTCTGTGCCAGGGATCTGAACCAGCAAACCCCAGGCCGCCAAAGCAGAACGTGCGAACTTAACCACTGTGCCACTGTGCCAGCCCCAGGAGACCTCATTTTTAGGAGTGGCCTGCTTGGGTAGCTAGCAGTTGTGCCTCCTGGTTAGAGTTGGCCTTCCCTGGCATCCTTGAAGCTGATTATCTATTGAAGCTGATAGCTCAGGATATATAGAGTTATTGGCTGAACATATGGAACAATATGCCTTTGGAATTTCAAAATTTACTGTTCTGTTATTGAAAGTAGGTAAAGTTCAAATTTTTATTACTTGATCCTTGCCTCAGTGGATTCTTTAGTTTATATGAGTTTACAAAGATTGTCTTGTTACTGGTTTGAGAATTTAGATTATTATAAAGCTAGTATTTCAAAATTTCACAAAAAAATGCTTAAAATAATACATGCTTTCATGTCAGAAATACCTAGATTTCAGTTCCAGTTTCACAAAATACCATTTGTTTTATATTGGGATACTGGTTTGGCACTCCCAAACAGGCCAAATAGTGGCTTAAATAAGATAGAAGGTTCATTTCTCTCTTTTGGAAAATTGTGACCAGGAGGCAGCTCAGAGAGTGGAGAAGGTTGTCCCCCAAGGTCATTCAGGGACTCAAGCTCCTTCTAGCCAATTATCCAGCCCAGGTGTCACCTTCATTCAGATGATTGAGAAGCTGGCATTGGTGGTAGTTAAGAGGAGAACTAGGAAAGCAGGCAGTTCCTTTTATGGGCATGGCTGGAAGAAGCATGTGTCTCTTCTTATTGCAGCTGATTGGCCAGAACTCAGTCACATGACCCTTATCTAGCTGCAAGTTAGGCAGGGAAATGTAGTCTCCAGCTGGGCAGCCAAGTACCTCTGTTAAACCCAAAAGTTCTGCCACTAAAAGGAAGGAAAGGAGAGGTATTAAAGGTCATTTATTACTTGTTACTGAATCTCTCCAAGCTTCAGTTTCCTCATCTGTAAAACAGGGGATGAAAATTACCCCCTGTTGTGGCTGTTAGAATCACATGCGTGAATAGATAAATATCGTGGAGCATCTAATTCAGTCCCTTTCACATTTCAGGCCCTCAGTAAATTCTTCCATTTATGGGGGGCGGGCAGCACTGTATCACAGCAGAAAGATCACAGGCCTTGGACTCATGGTGGATCTGAGTTTGAATCTTTGTTAGTTGTGTGACTGAGGTCGCATTTACCTGACCTCTCTGACCCTCTGTAAATGAGGATTAAACTTGTAAGGGTAAAAGAATTTAGTGAAAACGTATGTAAAAATATCTAGTGCAGGCTGATGTGTGGAAGACATACAGTAAGTGGTAGCTAATTGCTAAGTGGTCTGAGTGTAATTTCTTAGGTAAGTAGTCTTGAGGGGAAAAATTATTAAGTTATTTTGAAGAAGATTGCTTCTAAGCAGTTTCAACTGGTGACATATAATCACTAATGTGGGTATTTTCTGTTTGAATACTTGAAGCTTAAACCTAAGCCAGTATTTTCTAAAGAGATCTTTGAGAGGTGCAGGCATTAGAATCACCAAAAGTAGTTGGTGGAAATGCAGCACTGCATCAGAATCTGGGGTTCGAGGCACGTCTGCACACTTTTACAGACATCTCCAAGGTGCTCTTTATCGCACTGAAGTTTGAGATCTCAGGTCTAATCCACAGCACTTATTCGAAGTATTAGAATACTTGTACAAGAGTTTGAGAGAGGAAAGAAGAATTCATCGTATCTCATTTCAGATAAATAAGATTAGGATCTGGGTTTTTAAATGGACTCAGGGATGAGATATTTTTCCCCAAGAGATTGTGACTTCAAAAATAATGTTTGCTTTCAATTCTTTTTAGTTATTGCGAAACCAGAGATTTCCTGCATCCTATCATCATGCAGTGGAAACTGTTGTGAATATGCTGATGCCTCACATCACTCAGAAGTTTCGAGATAACCCAGAAGCATCTAAGAATGCGAATCATAGCCTTGCCATGTTCATCAAGGTGGGGACCTCTAAGTGACTAAAATGTTCTTCTGGTAGAGTGACCAGTATATAGTAGGTGCTCAGTTAATGTCGATGGATGTTTTTATGCTAATGGTTAAACTTATTGACAATAAGTGCTATTTGAACTCAACTTTCCAAAAAAAGTTCGGGCCTAACTGTGTACCTTTATGGATTGTTTCCTCTGCAGAGATGTTTCACCTTCATGGACAGGGGCTTCGTCTTTAAGCAGATCAACAACTACATCAGCTGCTTTGCTCCGGGAGATCCGAAGGTAGTGTGTGTGTGACACACTGTTCCTTTTGTCTCGCAGATTCACATTGGATACCCACTTATTTCTCTCGATTCACGTCAGAATTTTCTTTCAGCCCGTGAGGCACTACTCACTCCCTCTCTTGGAAATCCTAACTAGTACTAAGTAGTACTTACTTCCATTAACACATGAGATGTTAGGAACACAATAATTCCAAATGTGAAATAAACATACCTGTTGATTTTCTTGTCAACACCTGAAATGACTTCTCAACTGCGAAACTACAAGTATATGTGTCATGAATCAGAGTTTATTTAACAAGGTAACAGAAGTACCCACGTAGCCTTTCTCTGTCTCTTCTGTTGTGTGTCTTTTTTAAAGCTCTGCCTTACTCATTTTTTTATTGTATTGAGTCTTTGTCTATAATAATAAGCTGCCTGAAATCCTCTATTGAAGTAGGAGGAGCATAAATAATAAATGCCCTGAAAGCCAGTGGAGGACATTGTTTAATGAAATGTGTTCTCCATTTTCAAACAAATCCCTACAGCCTATCTAAAATCTGTAAAATAGCATAGAGCATGCAGTTCCAAGACAGTCAACAAGCTAAAGAATGGGTGTATTATTTCCCATAGGTCTTTTTAGGATGCTGTATAAAGTATCCAGTGAGGTATTTAACTTATGACTAAATGTTTTTTCCTGCAGACTCTCTTTGAATACAAGTTTGAATTTCTCCGCGTAGTGTGCAATCACGAACATTATATTCCTTTGAATTTACCAATGCCTTTTGGAAAAGGCAGGATTCAAAGATACCAAGGTAATCTTTATGTATATTAATCTTAGTCTTTTCACAAAGAAAGCCGTTTATTTTTGATAAGAAAGGAGAATTGATTCAAACATGACGTTAGAATTTTCCAATGTTTTTCATTGATGAATTAATTTTTTTCTTGTTAAATTTCCATTTTAAAAAATATTAATAAAATGTTATATGAGAACTTAGTTTTCAGCAAACTTACCAGACTATAGATCCTGTCAGTGTGACTCTTTTTCATTGAAAAATTCCTTTGCTTAAACAATAGAAATTCATTTTACTTACTGTAGTTTATTTTTATTTGTTTTGCTTTTCCTTTTTTCTCATGAATTAGCTTTTCTTTCACCAACTGTGGAGTCAAATGACACTCCTGTAGGTAGGTTTGGGGTGTGACGCTTGCTTTCTTGCATTTTCCTCCTTTAAAAGAAAAAGAATGCAAGTGATTGCTGAAATGCTTACATATGCTGTTCACTTAGGCATTTCCCATAAACTTGGATCATTTTTAAACTCCTGATAAACCACTGAATGTGTTCTCACTGTAGCTAAGACATTGCTGTAACATCCCGGGAGGCACCTCGGTTTTTGCTCCTTGGGTCACTAGTCCTCTAGGCTATTTCTCTAAGAAGTAAAACAAACAAAAAACTCTGCTCACTCCAAAAATGTGTTATTCCACCATTTTCATAGCACTGTCTGTAGTGGTGGCAGTAACCTAGATGGCAAGCAACATGGCTTTTTACGTGCTTTTTATGTTTGCATGTTGAGTCTTTATTAACTGCTGTGTATCCTCTTTAAGTTTGAAGAGACTTAAGCTCATAGAGATTTCTTTGTTTTCACTGAGTAAGTCAAATGAATCAAATTAGTCTATCAGGGCTGTCAGGTAATATTTATTGAGTTTAGTACCTTGTGTGTGCTCAGGATTATTTATACATAAGGAGAGAAAAAGTGGAAGGATGCCACCAAACTATTAATGACACCTAAATCAACTGACTCTGAAATTTGGAGAGAAACACACGAAAACATTCATTCGGAGACATAAGTATCTTCCCCCAGAACAAACTTGGACTGCCTTTTAAGGAGCAAGAAGGGGGACTGTGGCCCTGGAGTTGGTATTCATGCATTCAGTAAATATTTACATAGCACCAACTGTGCCCAGCCTTAGGATACAGTCGGACAACAAGGATGAAAATCCCCGGCTGTTCTACCTAAGTGAAATATGTAGAATGTCAGAGAGTGATGAGTGCTAAGGAGAAAAAAATAAAGCAGGGAAAGGAGATATGAGAAGGGGTGGCATTTTGAGATAGAGTGGCAGGGAAAGCCTCACTGAGAAGGTGACTTTGGGTGATAATCTGAAGAAAGAAAGGGGTTAAGCATTCTGGGCCGAGGGAGCAGCTGAGCGTTCAGCATCCTCAATCCAAACCCAGCCCACCTGTCTGCTCTCACTCCCCACTATTCCCACATTTCAGACATGCCTGCTTACTCCCAGCTCCTCAAACATGGCATGCCCACCCCTGACACCCTCACCTTCAAGTAACCACCTCCCTGGGGGAATCCTCATCTTCCTCCCTGGCCAGTCACTCAGCACCTCCTCTGTGGGGCCTGTCAGGTCTCCTCCTTGCCCTCTCCCAGTACTCCAGTTGCTCCCCACTCTGTACTCCAAACCTTGTCACCTCCTCCCTCACCTCACAGCCGGTTACTAGCCCACTTGTACTTGGGAACTGTGACACTCTCTTCCTTTCCCCTGTCAGGGTGCTGAGGGCAGCTTTTTATACCCACTGGTTGGGCAGTGAACATGTGCTAATGCCCGCCTTGCCCTGTGACCTGGCAGGGCCAAATTGTTCATCCTGCAGAAGTGTGTGAAGTGGAAATCCTTCAGGGTGCCAGCAGACCGGCACAAGCTCCTAGGAGACCATCAGGGTATCTGCTCTAGGCAGGTGGGCATGGGTCATCTACAGATAATTTGCCTTACAACACTGAGAGGGATAAATATTTTTTAGCATTTGCCTTCCTCTCTCCCTTCTCACCTGCTCCGCCCCTTCTCTCTGCACACATGCACACACATGCACTTGCACATGCACAGTTAAACCCATAAATAGTTTCCTTCTAAGGAGTTTATGTGAATTCAAGCTGTAAACTGTCATTTGGACAAACTGTCCTTAAAAGTCACAAACAGTGGACATGATTATTCTGGAAAGATGAATGCTCTTTCTCTTGCTTCTGTTAAAGGGTTTCATAGGACTTAGGTTAGTATTTTGGATAGCCTCAGAAGTAACTGTCTAATGTGGAATTAAAGTCAAAGAAGGGTCTATAGATATTCTTTTAATAATGGACTCAGTATAAGAATTCAAATCCTAGTTACAGCTTGCTGAAAAGTTGTGTTTCAGCTTTAGTAATGCTTAGCTGCTTTTATTTACCCTCCCTCAGTAGATTTCACGTCTGCCTCCGTTTCTTTTCCAGAAGAGCTTTTAGTTTTGTCATTAAGCTTGCTGATGATTTACTATTTTGGTCCATTTTAGTTTTAGTTTATATTAGTTTTTTAATTTGCTTTTAGAGGTGCAGAAGTAATGAGTATTTTTTTTTAATTCTGCATTAAATAATTTCTTCATTCAGTGATGGCAGAATAAATAGGTTATATGCTAACTAGTTTATTTTAAACACATTGGGTTTTAATGGGAGTATATAGGCATTAGCAACCAGAAAATGGATAAATGAACTCATGTAGTAAAGAACATTTTAATAGACCATGTATATTTATTCTTTCTTTAATTACTTGTTTGTTATGTACAAATTGCTTCTGTATAATATTGTCAATTAGTACAATAACTTTATATTTTAACTTCATGTCAATAACGAAGTTACATTTGTAACGTAACATATGTTGTTCTGTATTCTAAAAATTGGCACTCAAACTATTCACTAACTTAATAATTATGCAGGATTTAATAGCTTCCAAAATCAAAATCCAGTACAATTATTTGTATTTAAATTTTGTTTTCATAGAAGAGTTTGATGTGTTAAGAAGTAAAGCAGTATTTTAGATAATTGGCCTTTTCCCATTTAAAGCCAACTCTAATCATCTATTGGCACACACCATGGGCTGGATACAAAGGGTGGGTTTGGTTTTTATTTTATTCAATGTGTGTTATATCTTCTCTAACTAAAGTAGTTTCTGTCCTCATTCCAGATCTCCAGCTTGACTACTCATTAACAGATGAGTTCTGCAGAAACCACTTCTTGGTGGGACTCTTACTGAGGGAAGTGGGCACCGCCCTCCAGGAGTTTAGGGAGGTCCGGCTGATTGCCATCAGCGTGCTCAAGAACCTGCTGATAAAGCATTCTTTTGATGACAGATATGCTTCAAGGGTGAGTGGTCCCAGTGGAAGGAAATACAGATTGATGTGTTCTTTATTTTTAGTAATATAAAGAAAATAACCAATTAGAAAATTAGTGGTAACAGCACTAAGACTATTCTCGGTTTATGCAATAAAATCTAACAGCAGTCTTTATAGGAAGGATCCAAATACAGGAGATTGCCAGTGCCAGCTCAGTCCATCATTAGCTTCTCAGAGCCACAGGAAAAACTTAAATTGTGTGCCTTTGTTTCAGAGCCATCAAGCAAGGATAGCCACTCTCTACCTGCCTCTGTTTGGTCTGCTGATTGAAAATGTCCAGCGGATCAATGTGAGGGATGTGTCACCCTTCCCTGTGAACCCTGGCAGTGTACGTAAGCATATTCATGTAGACACAGCCTGTATTCGCTTCCTGTGTGTGCCATAATGAAGTAACACAAACTGGGTGGCCAAAAACAACAGAAATTTATTCTTTCACAGTCAGGAGCCCAGAAGTCCAAAATCAAGGTATCAGCAGGGTTGGTTCCTTCTAGAGGCTCTGGGTGAAGAGTGCATTCCATGCTTCTCTCCTGGCTTTTGTTGGTTGCCCAAGATCCTTGTGTTCTTTGGCTTGTGACTACATCATTCCAGTCTCAGCCCCCGTCTTCACATGGCCTCCTGCCTGGTGTGTGTCTGTGTCTCTGATGTCTTCTCCTTTTCTTATAAGAACCCCACTAATCAGATTTAGGGCCCACCCTAATCAAGGATGACTTCATTTTTACCTTACATCTTAATTAGGTCTGCAAAGACCCTATTTCCAAATAAGGCCACATTCTGAGGTTCTGAGTAGATATGAATTTGAGGGGACACTGTTAACCCAGGGCACATTTATTCTTTTGTTTACCACTAAAACTGTAATAATCCGCAGTATTCTTGGTAAATTGCATTTCTGGCTAAGGTAGAGTCAATCAGTAAACCTTCAACTCTTGTTAAAAATCATTATAAAAACCATGCTGTCCTGATGGCTCATATCTCATAAGACATCAGGATCTTCTCTGTGTATTCAACAAAATTTATGGAGAAAGGAGGTTAAAAAAAGAAAAGCATAGTTCTAACCTCTGTGCTATGAGAGCTCAATGCTAGCCCCAGTTATGATAGTATCATGCTACACAGTCTTGGAAAAGCCACCTCTTTGGGCTAAAGTTTCTCTGTGTCTGTAAAATTAGAAAGTCAGGCTGGATGTCAGGGAGGTCAAAGTGAGTGACACAAGGCCCTCCCTCCAAGAACTGACCACCTTAGTTTACATTAGCTTTGTGCAGTCATTAAAGATGTATTGGAAATTAAGTCGACTGAAGGATGATCCCAGAAATAATCTCAACTTTTTAGTTGGAGACTATCTGCCGTTAATTTGGACAGATCTTACTAGGTGAACAATTTTCTTTTCCCTTTTATTCAGGACCTGTAACTGGCTCAGTTGTTAGCTTTTCCACTTTGTCGTTGTGGCATACACTTGAGTAGTTTCCATACATGTTTCTGTCTCTTTTCTCCCAACAGTGATGCTTTGTCTCGTTTTTTATACTCTTTTTCCACCTCTGAATATGCCTCCTAAATAATGGTACACTGAGATGAACCAAGTTTATAGGATGTTTTTGTGGGTCCAAGGGGCATAAAATTCCACTGTCCTTAACTGAAATGTACCACATTAATCTCACTCTATACAACATTATATTTCACACATGTGTTCTCTGAACCTGCCTTTTCTAATCAGAATAAGTAATTCAGGGCATAAACCTACCTCTGTACTGCTTCAATCCTGAGAAAAATAAACACAAGTTCTTTTCTCTGGCTTTCACCACAGTGAAATCCCTGTTACGATGTAACTTCAAAATTAACATAATTTCTCCACTGATCGAGATTTCACAAGAAGCTCCAAACTTGCAGAGATTTTCATTGCTTCTATTGTAAGTCACTGTTGCTCATTTGGAAGGATTTCCAATTTGAGAGAAAAACCAGTGTTCCAGTGAGAAAGAGCATGTGAGACTTTCTCTGAAAGCAAAAACATACTGAAATAATGTAAAGAAATGTTGGGCGTCAGAGCTCTGGAAACAGAAAGTACTAGACCTTCTGGGGAACCAGAAATAATGACTGTATGGACCAAGATTTCTCTGCCTCCCAGACTTGAAATATTCTGTGCTCCCTTCTCCTTGCTCCTTCTCTGATCCATCCACCACCCTCCTCCCTCTCACACGCCGTGCCACTGCTTCTCCCACTCAGGCACATTTAACTTGTCAGGCTGTTCCATCTTGTTCTAACACTTGCCCTCACACTTACAAGAACAGTTGATAACGCTTTTAAAATCATCTTCAATTATTTCTTCTCTTTCTCCCCTTTGACAGACTGTGAAGGAGGAATCACTTACTTTGCCAGCTGTAAACCCGTTAGTGACGCCACAGAAGTCTGGAAACACGCTGGATAACAACCCGCACAAAGACCTCTTTGGTGCTATCTCTGGCATTGGTAATGCTCGCTGCTTGCATTTGCTTCTCTCTAGTTTAATTTTGAAAGTGTCTTTAATCCAATAGCTTGTTAGCATCTCAAACTTTTCTATTAAGACGTTGAAGTCTGAGTTTCTGCTGTGAATATTCTTTTCCTGGTTTTGATACTTAGCACCTAAAACACCTCAACTCTGCACTAAAATAAGGATCCCAAAATTCTCATGAATTCCAAATATGGTACATTTAATCGCATATTTGTAGTTTGCTTTTTGTTAATGCTTAAGTTAATTTATCATTTTAAGTCTTCAAATTGGATTGTTTATACTGTAGAAAAGGAATATCTTTGTAGGGGTGTGTGTGGAGTGGATAGGATTTATTATAGTGATAGCAGTTTAGATGAAATGTGACAGAGTAATTTCTGAGGAGATAGTGGTTTATGGCTAGAATGTAATCCTAAAATCGGTTTTCTAAAATCTTCTTTCCTAGAATATTTTTTCTGTCTGAAATAATGTAAGAGCAGCCCCCATGAGGAAGAAAACAGATGGCATAAATCAAAATTAAAATTTAGTAGTTTCTCTATAAGTAAATGCCTGAGAAATGTACTTATTAATATTCTGACTAATTGAGCACCTGTGCAACCAGCTCCTTTGTAAAGATAATGGTACAAAAAATGCGTATCTTCACAGAGTTGTTACAGATACTCACAGGCATATTCTGTCTTTATTTCTCTCCCTCTCTTTACCATACTTAGAATAAACAAAGCGTCCTGCTATGGCTAGTGCTTAGACCTCCAAATAATGAAACTAAGTCATAGGGCAGACCAAAGGGCAGTCCTTTTATCTAATTAATTTGTAAGACTGTTGTTCATTCTGAGTTTATGTCCTTGCCTTTTGTGTTGTTGTTGTTGTTGTTGTTGTTGTTAACACACTATTTCGTGTGGGTGATGGAACTGGGCAGAGTATAAAATTGGAAACCCCACACCAATGCCCGTATTTTTCCTACAATACCCATACCAATCCTTAATGTTACTTATGTTTCTGTATATTTTTCATAGTTAATACTTACCGCATTAGGTGTCATGAATCAGATTAAATAAGTTAATTCATGCAAAATGCTCAGAGCATAGCCTGGCCATGGTGTTCCCATTGCTTTTCTCCTGGGACCTTCACTCTGTCTTCTTTGCCCTGCGCTACCCACACGCCCAGCCGCTGCTCTGGGAGTGGGGAAGGGTCTGTTTTTGGAGGGTTTTGTCTGCAGCGGTTCACAGCACTGGCTTTAAAGTCAGACAGTTGTGGCTTTGGATCTGGACTCCACCATTTTCTAATTGCCGTGGGCAGGTGTCTCTCCCCTTCACCCTGTGTCCACATCTCCAAAACAGAGTCCTGGTGAGGGATGAAGAGCTCATATGACATGTGCAGTGCTTGGCATAGTAAACACTCAGCGTTATTATTTGACCGCCGTTACAACAAGCACAATTCTGTAGCATTATTAATGCTTTGTAATATACTCTCAGTAGCCAATTAGATGAGTCCTGGGGCCAAGGAATGCATTGAAATCTCTATAGGATTCAAGACTTGATGGAAATGATCAAACTAGAATGAGGTGATGTTTCGACTCAGACTTTATTCTCCAATTCCACATTCACCTTGTTAGGGTTTGGGATGTCTTGAGACGTAAAGATGAGCCTTTGGGTATCTTTGGCACACCTCAAATCACGTAAATGGCCTTCGATTACTCTATGGCAGAGTCATAAAGAGTACTTGAGACTGAGTTAGTCCTTTCACTCTTTCTTGAATTTCAAGATCTGAATCCACTTTTCATAGGACTTCACCACAACAGAGTTGTTTATACTCAGGCTTTATCTGTATTTCTCTCATCTTTAAAGACTTAAATCCTTGTTCTTTTAGAAATGCCTTCCAGAAAAGCCCCTACCTTTGAACTGTGTTTACTAGTTGTTTTCCAGTAGCTTTAGCAACTTCTATTTATCAAGGCGTTTCCAGTTAATTTTACTCCCAGTGCTTATCCTTCAAGAGCAGACTTTCTCCTTACATCTCTATTTAGAAGAAATCTTGTTTCCATGCATATTGAGAATGCGCCCTCAGCAGTTTTTTTTTTAATGTCTTTGGAACATGGTGCATGAAAATATCTAAAACTGATTCATTGCCTGGATAAAAACTACTCTGAGATTACATTC
The DNA here is from genome assembly GCF_021613505.1 of Equus quagga. Classification (NCBI taxonomy): domain Eukaryota; kingdom Metazoa; phylum Chordata; class Mammalia; order Perissodactyla; family Equidae; genus Equus; species Equus quagga. The sequence goes on from NC_060272.1 coordinate 14,462,439, forward strand.
ATTTGAAAAGGCACGCGTTCTTAGGTTCAGGGCGCCTTTTCCCGCCTACTCAATGTTTCGTGTTGGGCTGACTGTACAAAGAGGAGAGAGGTGAACTAAACTTCTTTTCATTTTACTTATGTGTTGTTTAAGATTTTTAAAATTTATGCACTGGGCCAGGACACTAATTATACACACAAACACACACACAAAACTTCAACATAGTTCTACTAAGCATACTGATTTTGATTTATTGCATTTCCATCTGCTTGCCTTAGATTAGGATTCTAGTTCTGGAATTGAGCCTAAAACTGTGAGAATTTAGGGTCTAATTTTGCTTTACTGAGAACCTCTTTCTCTTGATCTCTGTGTGCTACATTGAATCAAAAGTCCAGGTATACTAGGAGGAATAGAATTATAATTTTGGTCATAATGTGTATTTCTTTTATCTCTGAGTATAGAAAAAGGCTCATAGTTTTTTCATAGGGTTTTTACCTGCACCTTATGATAATCAGTCATACGGTTTCTGTTCTGGGGAGGTGCAGCCTGTGGCCAATGGTTTACATGTTCCAGCCTTCACTTACATTTTCAAATTCCCCTGCCTCTTCTTTTCTTGATTATAATATGCTGAATCAGATTCAGGGATGGTGGTGGGTAACCCTGAGTGTTAGGTATGGGGATGGATTACCTTAGAAGTGTCTTGGTCCATGGCAGCTCATTTGCATCCTGAAATCCAAAAATGGCCAGCCTGTTCTGAGGTGCCGGGTAACGGCATCTCCAGCTTAGGTGTGAAAGGCTGTGCTTACAGCATGCTGGAGCACAGTGCTCCTCATGCAGTGTGCACAACCAGCCAGGGCTTTCAGGGGAGCACACACCTTTTGGTTCAGCACAGAATTTACAAGTCTGAGATCTTATCTAAGCAGGATTAAATCTTGTCTAAGCAGGAAGTCAGTCTATTACTTTTAAAAATTCCATAGAACCGAAGTGGGGGCTGATTTCTGCCTCCAAATGCTGTTTTTGCACGGATATGACAAATTTTAGTTCCAAGTTAGATTTCCTTTCTGCTCATAACTGTTTATTGCAGAGAATCCCAAGCATTCTCAGTTCATAGCACCCTTATTATCATTTTCATGGAGTCCCAGGCCAAAGGAAACACCTAACAGTTCTGTTTATTAGGCCAAATAACTTAATAAGTACTTGTATCATAACAACTTAGTAGGCATTTGAAAAAATAAACATAAATTTAGAGAAGGAACTTTTGTTTTATTTTTAATAACCACAGCTATTACTAATGGGATGTGTCTGCCTGTTGGGCACTACCCAACTTCTCACATTTGGAGCTGGGTTGCTCCCTGCCATCCTCATTTCCTGTTCCACATTGATTTTCACCCAGTATTTGCTTTTTATCATAGCAACTACCAAATACCCAGCTTCACAAAGACATGACATCATCGAAAGGAATGTAGCATAAGCTAACATTGAAACTGCAGTTTCCAGCAGTCGAGTATCATGGTGTTTCTCTCAAAAGTTTAAAATATCTCATTAACACCCCTCTGAGTTTTCTAGGGCACCTCACTGTCCAGTTTGAATACTGGAGGTTTATTGTATCGTTTAATTTTTTCATTTGATAGTTGTAGGTGGATTTATCTTTTTAATTTTTTAAAGTCTTCCTTCTCTCCTGTTCTGAAACACTCTGTGCTCCTTTAGTCTTAGCAATCAGAAGTGGTTTCTCTTAGATTGACTGATAGTTACATCTGAATGTTTCAGATTAAAATTCATTTTTATCTCAGTCTATGGGGCCTGGTTCTTTAAAGGTGAGGTAAATGAAGGCAACTCTTGAGCCAGCTTCCTAACAGAAAAAGTAAATTCCACAAAAGCAGTTTCCCTTAAATTTCGGTGCTTATCTTTTTAGTTCTGTTTCACCAAATCTTTGGTCTTGGCTTAGCTTCTCCATATACGACTTCAACTCCAAACATCAACAGTGTGAGAAATGCTGATTCAAGAGGATCCCTCATAAGCACAGATTCGGGAAACAGCCTTCCAGAAAGGAATAATGAGAAAAGCAATTCCCTGGATAAGGTAATTTATTTTCATGGAACATAAGTTCCTTGTAACTAATAGATTTAGCCCAAAGTAAACATGCTTCGTGTTCTAGTGTTCATTAAGTGTGACCTTTTTTAAAAAAAACAACTCGGGGCCGACCCAGTTGCTTAGTTGTTGGGTTCATGCACTCTTCTCTGGCAGCCCAGGGTTTTCGGGTTCAGATCCCGAGTGCAGACCCACACTGCTCATCAAGGCATGCTGTGGCAGCGTCCCATATGCAAAGTAGAGGAAGATTGGCCAGATGTTAGCTCAGGCACAATCTTCCTCACCAAAAAAAACACAAAAAACAAACCACCAAAACACGCAACTCAGTTAACCTGGGGTGGATGATCAGAGTATTAACTACGGTTGGAGTCCATTCTCTGAAACCCCTGATTCCTGTTTCCAGGATCTCAGATCAGGGTAGTGTTTACAGTGGAGCACCTTGAGCGGGTAGGAAATCAAAATGCCACTCACTTAGAATCCCTATGGTCTGTATTCCAGAGAATACCATTTATAACCCGGTTATCCATCCAGATGGACCTTGGGTCCAGAGCCAGCTCCAGAAGAGATTAATTGATCATATAGTTGATTTAGGGATAAGGCTCTATTTGAAATCACTCCACTCACACTGTACCCCCCAACCCAACCCAACACTCCCTCCTCATATTTACTCTTTTTTCTTGAAATAAGTAAGGCTCAGACTATTGGGAACTTTGTAGGAATGGAGAAAGCTTGGATTTAAACCTGGAACCATAATAGGTTCTAGGTCAAGGTCTCACCTTAGCCACTGTTGTCCTAGTTTATTTCAAGTTATAGGCAAGCACATGTATCAATAAACAGGTGAAGCACTTAGGGACGTATTCCTGGTTCTCGGAAACGTGGAAAACCTCCTTCCTCAGCCTCAGGTTTGTATTCTCATCACTCATTTCCACGGCTGGAATTGACACGATTAGCCTTAACTGCAGTTCTGTCGAGGCGCAAAGCATCTCAGTGCAGGTGTGTGTCATGACCTGTTGAACTTTTCCCTTGACCCCGACATGCCTTCGTGTGTAGAGGGAGAAGCTGCTCAGAAGGCACTCTGCTTGTGTCATACGCAGTGCTGCAGAGGATGAAGAGAGCTGCCAGTCAGCCAGGAAAAACCGGGTCACTGTGGATTTTTCCCTTCTAACGATTCCGCCTTTGCCAGAGGAAACTTTGCATGCTGCACCTTCCCTCCCACTGCAAGAAATACTGAATTCTCCTAGCGGCTCTGATGAAGTGGGTGGGCAAGAGGATGCATCTGCACTACAGTTTTGCCACTAATTGGACCTGTATTTCTTTCTTAAATGAAAATATTCTTGTGTTATTAATTAAGCCTGATTATTGTATATACTTTTTAAATTGTCCACCAGTACCTTAAATGAAAGATATTTTTTCACTGATCTTTCTTCTTTGGTATTTGGCAAAAATTTTTCTGATTTTGATTGGCAGTGTAACTTTAAGGATTTTTAAATCTCCTGTGTTTTTATCACAAGATGAGATTCTGGTTCCTTTTTTTTTATGTGAACCTTTGAACACGTGAACCTTCTGTCTAGTGGCAAAACTGCCCTCACCCTGCGCCCTGAGCTTTCTCACGTTTGTGACGTTGATCTAAGCTGATGACGGAATGACCTCATCAGTTTAGGGTCTTTGGCAATGCTGTGCTGAGGTGTCCCTATTTGTCCCTGTCGGGCACCTGCCCATTGTTTTCTCCCAGTGGTACCCCACGATGTCAACTGAATGAAATGACTCAGCTCCAGGCTTTTGTGGCTGGTACTCAGCAGCACCATAGACTTAATTTGCTGTTTCAGCCACTGACATTTTCCTGAGGATATGGTTAGTTCTTCAGTATCTTTTGAATCATTTCTGTGTTTGATCCTAGCGCACATACTTTTTTGCATGAGGTTTTACTTCACATTTCAGAACCAAGCTGGTAACTAAAACTACGGTTACCCAGTTTGAAAGGTTTCTGCCTCTGGCTTGTCTCTTAGGAAGAAAGTATGCAAAGGAGACAAGCCAGAGCTTCTATGGAACAGCACTTCTGCATACTCAGTAGAGGTGTGCCTGTAGTTTGTCAACAAATTATTTATACCTTCCAATTTGTATGATTTGACTCAATTCTAAGAATCTGTCTCTTCCAAGAGAGAAGAGTGAAACCAATTTTGTTTTACCTGTAATGAAAGAGAAAAATTACCTGTATTTACTTTTTTAGCACCAACAAAGTGGCACTTTGGGAAATTCTGTGGTTCGCTGTGACAAACTTGACCAGTCTGAGATTAAGAGCCTGCTGATGTGTTTCCTCTACATCTTAAAAAGCATGTCTGATGGTAGGTAAAAATGAAGATTTCTGTTTTACTTTCCTTATTTCGGTATTTGGTTTATTTTTTGTTTATTTTCTTTTTCTTCTTCCCTTTGGTTTATTTTTTTTTTAATTGTAATTGGTTGAAAGGATATAAGGATTTGAAAGGATTTTCTTCCTTGTTTGAAATGCCTTGTTCTAAATGTAGTAGAAATAAACGCCTTAATTTGGAACAATATTTTTATAAATTATATATTTTAGAAAATGAGTTCTAAAATGTGACTAGACCTATTTTTAAAATTTATATTAAACTCATACCTACCATCTTAACTAAAAGAGACAGAAGCAGGTAAGTGAAGTAGCTTTTAATTTTTTTTATTTCATTGGTCCGAACAAACTTACTGGCAGCTTGCGTAACTTTACTGGTCAGTCTCTTGAATTAGAAAATATAGTGTTGGGAGACTTGAGTGTGCCTTCCATTCAAAGTATGTGAGACGTTCCAGGATTTCACTGGAAGCAAGGTGTGTTATTTTAGTTTTCTAATGGAAATAGTGGTATTATAGTGATTAAGTTTCTGATTAAGGGTTTGACAACCACATTTTTCTTTTTTTTTTTTTTGAGGAAGAGTAGCCCTGAACTAACATGTACCACCAATCCTCCTCTTTTTTGCTGAGGAAGATTGGCCCTGAGCTATCATCCATGTCCATCCTCTCCTACTGATATGTGGGATGCCTCCCACAGCATGGCTTGATAAGCGGTACATATTTCTGTGCCTGGGATACAAACCGGCGAACCCCAGGCCGCCAAAGCAGAGCACGTAAACTTAACTGCTACGCCACTGGGCCAGCCCTGACAACTACATTTTTTAATAGAAATGACCACATCCATTAATGCTTTATCTGAACCACATAAAGCTTGTAAACATCCATGACAGGACACTCTCAGCTCTGATTGTGTGATATAACCAATCACGTGAAATTGTGCCATGCTACAATGTCACATTTCTTATCTTGGTCAAAATCTTCTTATTTTCCCTGCAAGAAATTAGAAAGTGTACTGTGAGCTTCATTAAGGTTGTTGAGTGAAGATGAACTCTTTTGAAAACAAAATGCCACTTTTTGAGAACCTGAAGACCTGTCTGGTGGCAGTAGGTGTGGGCAATAAACATTCAGTGGAAGGTATTTCTGCCTGTGAATAGTATTTCTTTTCTATCGAGCAGCATTAGCGAGCTGACCTGAAACTCAGATGTTGGGAACATTTTTAAGGACAGCATGCCTGTCCTTAAAATAGTTCGGGACTGGGTTGTTTTATTCTAGCAATTTGTTACTTTAAAATAACTGTTTGAAAAAAGAACAAACAAATAGGAGTTTCCTTGAATGATGACCAAATATGAAAGCACTGGCACTTATTCTGACGTTTAGGTTATAAAGTTAAACTTCTTCTCGTTAAGTCAGAAGTTCTACACTTTACGTCATGTAGTGAGTTTTAACCAGCATTGTAATCCTGTTTTTCTTTTGTTGAAAATTTTCTTTAAAATCTTTTGTTTCAGATATTAAATATGATATACAACTAAAACATAACTGCTTTTTAAAGTCAAATATTTCAGAAATTTTGCATTAAAGTTAAGGTTGCCTTTTAAAGTCAGTCTTTGGAAGACCATGCACACAATTTAAAAATGCAGCAACCGCTTCAAAACAGTTTTAGAATATCTTTTTTTTTTCAATTGCCTTCAAGTTGTCGACATTTTTTCTTTTATGATTAGAATTTTTTTGTGTATCTTGTTTAAGAAATCTTCACCTACCCCCAGGTGAAAATATCCTCCTATGTTTTCTTTAAAAGCTGTATCATTTAAATTTTCACATTTAAATCTAAATATCTACCTAGAATTGATTTTTGTGTGTGGGGTGGGGGAGAAATTGCCTTCAGAGAGTTTACTAGACAGGTGACCAGAACCAATTGTGTGACTCTGTAGCTAATACTTTCCTTTATCCCACATTTAACGAGCACCTTTCTACATGCTGGCCCCCTGGCTTTCTGTGCATTCTTATGCCTCCTACCTCCTTCATTAGAGGTTAGCTCTGTCTTCCCCTCTCCTCCGTTAATAACCTGAGCACAGAGCAAGAGAACGCTATGTTAGTGCTACTTTGCTGGCTGGCCAGTTCTGTCTGGTGTGTGCTATGAGTGGCCACAGGAGTCTGCAAGTTGACCCTGAGAAGCCCTCCAGCATTTATTTGGCTCCCTGGATTCTCACCACACCAGGACGTCCAGCCTCAAGTAACCAGAGTCTGTCGCCCCTGGATTCTAAACTCAAAACCCCTGAGAGATAGAAGCTCCCTGACCCACCTTCGTTACTGGTCTAATAGGCCAAACGTGGCTTTCAAACCCAGGTGCACTTGATTTAAATCCCCATTCCACCCGGCTTCTTTAGGCTGGTAATTGGGAGAATTACTTAACTTCTCTAAGCCTGCTTTAGCTCATCTCCAAATGGGAACTCTCTGCCTCAGATCATAGTGAGGATTCAATGACATGATTTATGTGAAATCATGAGACCACAGTGCCTGGCCCAGAACAGATACTCTGTGTATGTCCCACGGCTTCTCCTTCCTGTCACTGTTCTTGTTAAGTATAGAGTAGAAATCCATGGCCATGCGTCTTCACAAGCCACCAGCATCTCTGCAGCCACCCTCTCACTCATCTCATGCCCCAACACTCAGTGGTTTTTTTCACTGAGAGAATCTCTCAACCTCAGCGTAAATTATAAAAATGCAGAAATGTTTATCAAGTTATAGCACTCTTTGTGCAATGCTAAATGGTTAAGAGGCATACACAGAGAAGAATGCTTCATGTAAATGAATTTTTAGGATTTTAGAATTTGCCTTAACTGAACATATACCCAGTTGCTTTTGATGAAGAGTAGGTGTGAGTTCTTAATCATGAGTACATTGTACCATGGCATTGGGAAACAGGAATTCTCATACACTGCTTGTTTGGAGGGCTGTTTGGCAATATCTCTCAAAAATTTAAATGCATATACCATTTGACACAGCTATTTCACTTCTTAGATTTTGTCCTATAGATGAAGTTGGATGAGTGTGCAAAGACCCAAGTATAAGGATGTTCATCAAAGCATAATTTATAATAGCAAAAGATTAGGGGGGAGAAAACAGTAAATGTCTATCAGTAGGGGACTGGTTAACTCAATTATAGTGTATACATGGAGACGAATATTATGCAGCTTGGAGAGGATTGAGATAGATCCAGGCCATATTATTGAATTAACACTCAAAGGGCAAAATGGTGTGTGTAGAATGCATGCTTCCATTTCAGCATGTGTGTGTGTGTGTGTGTTAGGAAGGGGGTACTTATGTACATGCAGGAGTTTTTAACAGATTCCCTACTCGAGAGGGATTCTGTAGTAGGTAAAGAGAGAGCCTGACTTTAGATTGTATACCTACTTGTATTCTTTGAATGTTCTAGTCCATTTAAGAGTGCATTATGTATAAGTTAAAAATGTACTATATTGTGCAAAATGATATATGATGAAATTCAAGGTCAAGTGTTCAAATGTAGCTTCTTTAAATTGAATAAGCCCATTGTATATGTTATCTAGTATAGATTGGTCACTATAGTTTGTCCTTTGATCAGCTATAATAGGGCGTAGGGGAGGGTTTAGAGGCCTACAGTCTGAAATTTCTTCCCATTTCATAATGTATGTAATATGCCTCATGATTCTGACCAAATAAATGTTCACTTTCCAGATGCTTTGTTTACGTATTGGAACAAGGCTTCAACATCTGAACTTATGGATTTTTTTACAATATCTGAGTGAGTAATTTTGTTTTTGCTCAATTGCTTCTTGATTTTTCCTGGCTAAAGAAGAGTTGTGAAGAATACTGTGTAGTTGAACCAGAAATGCAGCATATGCACATCTACACTTAACTTCTTAAGCTCTTTCTCCTGGACCTGACCCCAGCACCTGCTCTCAGGAGCTCATGACCCAGTGGGCATGACCAGCCCTAAATTATTACATATGTGGTTGTTATAGATGAGAGGTAACTGCTTATGTATATAAGCCATTTTAATAAAATAGCAGAAAATTTATTAGCCAAATTTGGGTAGATCCTACATCTCTAAGTTGAATCTAACTTTACTCAAGCAGATGCAGAAACTGAGACAGAAAAATTGCTATAATTTAAAAATATATGATAAGTAAAAGTGAAATCTCCCATATTATCTCATTTTATCTCTTCAGTCTAAATTTCTGATTTCATTTAAGCTCTTTGCTTTTAGAAACATGAATCCACAACCCCTTACCCAAAACTGCTGGGGCCAGATGATTTTCCAAATCCAACATTTTTAGATTTTTGAAAAAATTACATATAGAGTATATTTCATAACACCCCTGCAGGATCTTAGGCAGCACCCTACAATCAAACACGTTATTATTTCTGCAGTAAAAATTTATTTCTGCAGTACTACACTTGTTCACGATAACTGGGTAAATCATGGCAGTATGTAGCTTTATGTCAGTTAGTTGGGGTTGTGATTTGCTGCCAAATATGTTTGCACAAACTCAGTAGGATGCCTGTGGTATTCAGAGCTTTATGCATTTTGGAATTATGGTCTTGGTTCATAGTCTCATGACCACTTCCTCTGCTGAGTTAAAGGTGGGAGTTGTCATGAGTGAGACGGGATTCAGCACCAGAACTTACTAGACATTATTTTAACTGCTTCTTATTAAATAAATGATATTTTTAAATAAATGATATTTTTAAAAAAGCAATGTTGTAACTATATTAAAACAAAACAACAACTACACACTTGATGTCTGTAAGGGACCAGTCCATTTACTTGAGCCAAAAGAGAGAACTCTTTATAACAGATTTGAATGAGGATGAATAAGCGACTTGGAACAGTACATGCGATTTCCATCATAATTTCTCAGGCAAACTGCCTGGAGTAAATGTCCAAACCCTGAGTTGATGGATGATCCTGTTGATCTTGGGCCTTTCTGAGTGGCTCCATCACCCACCACAGCACTGATGGCAGTGTGGTATGGAACCTCCCTTGAAGGTTATAATTTTTTCTGGGTTTAGAGGGACCTTCCAGAGAATTTCTGAAAAGCAGAAGTAAGGGGCTAGTGGTAGACCAAAGAGTTTGTTGAATGTGTTATTGTTGATGGATTTAAGTAAAACAATGTATTGAAAATAATTTGATCTCCCTGTTTCCCTGACAATCTTTTATCCTGTCTGCAGAGTCTGCTTGCACCAGTTCCAGTACATGGGGAAGCGATATATAGCCAGGTACTGTGGGGGTTTCTGCTGGAAGTCTTGTATCATTTTCTGTATTGCTTTCTGTATTACTTGGATCCAAATGTGTGGGAATGTCGTCTGGGTGATTGGCAGTTGAATTCTCATAAACAACCAGGAAGACAGTTGGCAGGTCTTTGGATTGCTACCAGAAAATCTGGGAGCATCTTTCGCCTACATTCCTGCGTTCCTTCTGTCCGTTCTGTCACATGCATATCTCTTGGAAAGATTTTCCTTCATGGCCTGTTGCTGCACTTCTATACTTCCCTCCAAATTCTTGCTCATGCTCTGTTTTTTCTGTCTCCTCTCCTGTTCCTCTTGATTCTCCTTCCTCAATCAATGATTTCTTTTCCCTCGTTTTACTTTTTAAAAGTCATTTTTTACCATTCTGCCTCCCAACTACAAAAATACTAATTTCTCATCTAACCAGTTTCCTTCTTTCTTAATGAAAGACTGTTTTCACTTCATCTCAAATTTGTGTGGACTTCCACAAAAACCATCTCTAAAACTGAGCCTTTTCTCCTCTTATGCTGAATAAGCTGACCATGCACTATGTTTTTGTCTGACCGGATCTCTTTGTTGAGGATCGTAAATCTTCACTGCCCTGTCCCAGCCCATGCTCTCAGTTCCACATCAAGTTGGGGGACAGCTAGATGCTCATTGCAGATGTGCCCCCAGGCAGCTGCGTCTGTGGAGGTGTTTGCTCGGAGCACGTCTTGTCATTGCCAAGTTCTTACTCCTGCCTGTAGCCGTTCAGGGTGTCCATGTTTGGTTTTTTTCTGTGTTGTGTATTCTGTGATAATATATATATGGGGTCTTGGTCTAAGTATCATATTTTTCTATTATTATTTTTAGCAGTTTAATTATAAGTAAACATTTATGTTTTTAAAAATGTTTAAAACTTAGTTGTAGTTGAGATTTTTTCCATTTATACTTCCATTTTATAGCAATGAAATAGGGAAGAGATTTTGAAAAGACTTCCTATTTGAGCGTGAAGATTTCGCTTTTTATGTTAACATTGTTCTTTTCTTGGTATATTTGAGAAATTTTCAGAATTATGTTTTATGTTAAATAAAAGTTTGTATTTCCTTTTAAAAAGAGCAGATTTAGAGAGAATATTTTATGCTTTCCTCCTATTAATGTTTTCTATTTTTAATTGAAATATGGTGGCACTTAAAGTTTTCTAATCTTAATTCTTTTATTTTTTATCATGAGTAATTTTTACATTTGAGTTTTTGAGTACCAAATGCAAGTATATACAAGGTGTTCTTATACGGTAACACTTCTCATCTTGACTTTGCCCCATGAAGATGGGCAAACAGTATTATTTGTAACAGAAAGGCACTGTGCAGGCGAGCTTCACACCCTTCTTGTGGTAGCTATCGCCTTCATCACAATATAGCATTTGAAAAATGTTGTGCAAAATAGAATAAAATGCCACAGAGCTGAACATGGTGAATGTGGGAAGCCGAAGATTTCCACCTGAACAAAATATTTTAGAATTGAGTTTGTGAAATAGGTAACTTCTTTTTTCAATGGCTATAAATTTAATTGTTTTTAAAGAAAATCTTCTGACTTCGTAAGCACCCTGTATATATTTGCATATAAAAGTATGCTTCATTGGACTACCTTAAAAATAGATAGGCATAGGAAGGAAGTGGAGGATGGTATTCCTTTGTTAGGTGCACTGTGTAAAGACGTGCTCTGTTTTATAGAAAATTGCCATGGTCTCTGCTGTATGTGAAAAAGATCCCAAACGATGATTTAAATGTTGTCAGTGTTTGCCATCCATGGTGGTCCAGTTTTATGAATACTGCGCCTTCTCATTGTATCATTTCAAAATCACCCAGCAGCATGCTGCCCAATGATACTCCATGCATGCCCTGTTCTACTTCACACAATAACACCATGAGGGAGACGGTTGGCTATGGGATGGGGACAGGTGTCATTCCAGCACTGGTCTCATTTTTCATCTGCTCTGGTGATGGTACACAGTAGGAAGTTAGCTGTTTGATTGCTAACCCAGATCACTTTTCTATTTTCTTTACTTGACTGCTGACAAGTTTAACAAAGTGTGTGGCTCTTCTCCTTCCTGCCTGGGTAAGAATGAAGGTGTTAAAACTGCCTCATATAATCAATCCCTCCCTTTGCGTGTTCGTTCTGTGTTTCTTCCAATGCATTATTTTACATTCATGCCTCACTTAATGACAGGGATACATTCTGAGAAGAGCATCAGTAGGTGATTTCATCATTGTGCAAACAATAATAGTGTGTACTTACACAAACATAGATGTACTTATACTCTTAGGCTACCTGGTACTAATTTTATGGGACCGCCATTGTATATGTGGTTCGTTGTTGACCAAAACACATCGTTTTGTGGCAGCATGACTAATTAAAAAAAATTTTTGCTCTTCAATAACATATGTAATCTGAAAAGATTTGTGGTGTTTGGCAGTTGTCAGAATGCTAACCTTTAGCACCACATTGGACTGATGCTCAATTTTTTAAAAAGTAGTGTCTCTAAAGTACTTTTTAAAGCTGAAAAGTTCTCTGCTTTGGCTTGATTTTTGCTTCTTTGTTGTCAGGTGCTTTGCTGTGAACTCTGTAAGAGCTGCCACCTGTTTGTGTCTCTGGCTCATACAGCCCCAAACAGGCTCTACTGCGCTTGGTCCGTGTGTGGCCAGTCTCCTTTGTGCTGTGTCCTGGCCTCACTAACGCTCCCCCGTCTCGCTGCAGGGTAACAAGTCTAACTTTGCTTCTATCCCATTTCACTCATGTTGCAGGAACCAGGAGGGGTTGGGACCCATAGTTCATGATCGAAAATCTCAGACATTGCCTGTTTCCCGTAACAGAACAGGAATGATGCATGCCAGATTGCAGCAGCTGGGCAGCCTGGATAACTCTCTCACTTTTAACCACAGTAAGTCCCATGACATACCATCGTAACAGCCAGCCATCTCATGTGACATCTCAGAGGGGAGAGCCCTAGGCCACACCATACCACATCACCAACTTGACTTTTCTTCCAGCTCAAAGCAAGTAGGATGAAGAGCTCATGGCGCAGTTCCCTTCCTTGGAGGAGAATGGCATAGTGTGGAACGTGGTCAACTACGGCACCAGACCTAAGAGCGCTAACCCCTTTGCCCCAACCCCTCCGCTTGCTATTTTTAAAACAAAATTTGACAGATTTGATAGCCAAACATTCTCTGATATTTTTAATTTAATATTTGGATTCATTGCCTATAGCCAACTTCTCATTGGTTTCTCTCCCTGCAACTCCTGAGAACATCTGGGACGGATTCCTTTTACCCTCCTGATCCCATGCATGTAATTGACCGAGTGTCCACATCTGACATTCTGGCTCTGAATGTGTGATAAACCTTAAACTGCTGTGAAAACATAAAGCCCGTGAATCAATTTGTGAGGATGTGGAAAAGCCAATAACAAAGTGACTTTTTCTGTGTTTTCAGTGTGAGAAAGATATCAAGTGTGCTTGGAATTTCTGTAGACAATGGTAAGATTTAATCAGGTTGATGTCTGCTTATGAGGCCGCTTCACTTGCAAACCAAGACCTTTTTGTTCATCCTGCCTTCCTAACTATGGGGCTTTCTAACTTCACAGTAGAGATTCCGCCAAAACATGGGAGCATTTTTTTTTTCAATCACCAGAGGGGACGTGGCATATTTCATCTTCTTAAGGGTTTCTCAAAGCAGAAAACCTAAAAGATGCCAACAATGTAGCACTTTAAACACTAATGTGATCATTTATAGTAAATGCCATTTATGCTAGTGGTGTGTTCTCTGAATTGCTCCATCTTTTCTCCAAGCATGACATAGCTATTGTTCTATCTAGACAATTATTTGTTCTCATTCCAAGTAATTTCTTTAATATATGGTTATTAATATCTTGTCATCATTTCTAATCTTAAGAATTCCATTCACTGTGATTTCCATACCTCTTTCTTAATGCAGGCTAAGAGTAAAGGCAATATTCCCAATGCCTTAAATTGATAATAGTTCAAAGTAACAAGGCTGGGGAGTCAAAATACAGCAGCTTCCCACTCTTCTACCCCAACAAAGTTAAATGTAATGGATATAGTCTCTCTTTATAAAATTCTAGACTTAATTTAAATCAATATTATGTCAGTCTGGCACATATTGAATCATCGGTAGCCTTCAAATGCTAGTTCTGAGTTTTGTACTTAGCTGTGGAATGTACATTAGTGACACATCTAAGGCTGTAATTCTTGATTTTTCAACATCTTGTCTGTTAGGGTTTTTTCCTAGCTCTGCAGACAAGGGATTGAAACAAAGAAAACAAGGAGTTTTGTTATTTTTCATTTTCATTTCCTATTTAGCAAGCAGAAATTAAATTCCCAGTATTGTGCAGGACCTGCTACACTGCCTTAGCCCAGATACTTTTTAATACAGGGACTGTCTCACAGTCAATTGAAGTGAATGCTTAAACTTTAAAGCACTTAAAAAAAAATCAGTAGCAGACCAAGGTCCTGCCTCCAAAGATAATCATTTAGGAAACACAGAAAATAAACAAAAATAAAATGAATGATTAACACACGCATAAATAACCTTAATCCACTAAGAGATGCAGCAGCTCCTCTCACTGCAAATGGATTCCGCTGTGATGGCTTCAATTGGAGGAAGGAGACAGCTGGCTGTGTTCTGCTGCCAAAAACCATATTGTTAACATGGTTGATTTCCATTCTCTCTCCCTGCTACCCACAGAGAACTCCATCCTTCCTGCCTCTCTCCTCTTTCATCCTGTAGTTTTTGCTGTAGTCAGTTTTCAATGACACTATCCTCAATCAGAGTTTCTCCTTCTGCTTTCCTGATAAACAGAGTGTAGCCGATTCTTTTAGCCTTCGCCTGTGTTCCAAATTGGTTCAGATACCTCGAAGTCCTTGAATCTTCCCCTAGAACTCAGTCTTCATTTACATCTTTAATTCTGATTATATTTTTGGGTGGCTTCAGCCCTTCCCTCCATTAGCTATTGAGCTCCAAATTGTCAACTTGGTCAAAATCCACAGAGGAAGGAGTGTATACTGTATGTATACATGTGTATGTGTGTGAGCATGTGTATGTATGCATACATACATGACATTTTACATCTACCTCAGTATTTTATCAGAAAATTATAGCCATATATGTCTTTAAAAAATATTCCTATTTAACAGTGAATACAGTACCTTCTGTTGGGCCAACCAATATGACGTAGATCCAGTAAATGAGAAACTTGCCAGGATGCCAGAGTCTAAAGTGAATTTATTTTAGAAAAGAATAAAATAGGAAGAGTCCTCTATGCACCTATATTTTTAATTTCCTCTTTGGGTAGGAAAGGCTTTGTCAGACCTCAGCTTGACCAGTAGGGGGCAGCAGATGACCACGAGAAACTTAATCCAGTGGCGGCCAAGCTGCACTGTCTCCATCACCCATTAACAGTAGGACATGGGGAAAAGACACCATATGCATTACATGTATAACTCTAGCAGGGACTAAAACTCTTGGGTTTTGAGAAGAAATAATGAAAATGACAAATCCCACTGTGGCCAAATAGTCTTTAACTATTTTTAAAACACTAAAAGGATAGAGGTTGGTTTTTTGGGTTTTGCCCAGGTATATGAAAAGTAAGTGTTTACAATATGAAGACATTGACCTACTTACTGTAAAGTGCACCCATTGTGTATCAATAGAAGCTATTTGTGTTAAATGAAAAATTGAGTATGATAGCTACATGTAGAATATTCTATATAAATCATGTTATGGGGGAGAACTAAGTGAAACATGTTTGCAAATAAGTGATACATTTGCAAAAAATATAAAATAACACTTTGTATTTACTCTGATCTTCTGGATTGTTATAGGGATATATTCATTTGCATGATAATTCATGTCATGCAAATAATTCAGGGGTGCAATGGGGGGAAAACCAGCCAAGAGGTAGAAATACTTGAAGAAAACCTGTATTTCCTATAATGCAATATAAGAAACAGTTTGAGATCACTGGATTGAGTTGCAGAGAATTAGATTTCAGGTCAATGTGGGAAAGCATTTTCTAGCTGAATTGCCCATTAGCTAGTATGGGCACTTGCACTTGGACGTGTGAAAACTGGGTGAGGACCCATTGGGGATATAGTCCAGGTCACTTCAGCATCATATGAGGAGTTGGAGAAGATGGCTTGTGAGACCCCATCTGACTCCAGAATTCTTTGGTATCTATGAAGTGGGAGTAAGAAAATGAACACAGATGATAATTAAATTCCTTTACTATGTATAATATTGAATTAACATGAAAAATGCAGAGAATGCATATATCCTCTGAAGTAAAATTAGTATTTTTCAAAAGGCTTTAAGCATGGACAATATGTCTTTTAAGATAGTAAAATAGGCTTGGATGCTTTAATCTCTATATTCAAGATAGTAAATGAAATGTTTGTTTATAAAGCCACATTTCCTGATTTTGAGACATGTTTCCTTGATTAAGAGATACATTTTTGCACATTTGCTAACATTTCTGAAATCATGGTATATCTCACAGTTGGATCAGATCTGTCTTACAGATATATTTTGCATGTTACATCCAGTGTAGCAGTCTGTCGTTGATTGGTGCTTCTTGCAATTGATAGAGTCTCAGAATAGAGAAAGTCTGGCATAATGCCTGTTTAAAGTCAGTCTTTTATTATTTTTAATATCCTTAAAGATTAAGGCGTATAGTATGCTTAAGCCAAGTATCTTCATAGTTTGGGTCTATATCCCATACTAGGTACCATTTTTCAGACACAGCTAAACATTAGGTTGAAGTGCTCTTCAGAGAAGAGAAAGCACATAGCATAACCATTTTTTCACATGTAAACTATGAGATTATAGACTATTTCCACAAATCATTTTGAGCATATTTGTTTTCTTGGTGTGTGAATCAGAGGGCAGACAGCAAATCACATGATTTTTTGTCCTGGGATATTATTCCTTATTCTCTACTCCTTACCTATCTGTGAGGAAACCCACCTTTTTTTTTTTTCTCACCTTTTTTTTTTTTTAAAAGATTTTATTTTTCCTTTTTCTCCCCAAAGCCCTCCAGTACATAGTTGTGTATTTTTAGTTGTGGGTCCTTCCAGTTGTGGCATGTGGGATGCCGCCTCAGCATGGCCTGATGAGCGGTGCCGTGTCTGCGCCCAAGATTCGCCCAAGATTCGAACCGGCAAAACCCTGGGCTGCCGAAGCAGAGCGTGCGAACTTAACCCCTCCGCCACAGGGCTGGCCCCAGGAAAACCTGTTTAGCAATAAAAGTAGGATGGAGATGAATAATAGACTGTGTAAAGATTGATCAGTCTGATATTTTGCATAAATATGTGTAGTTAGTGAAAGCTGTAGACCATGAATTAATATATCCAGGAGACTAGGTCTTCTACATGTGCGAAATTCTGTTAGCAAGAAGATTCCTTCCCATTTAGTATTTCTACTTTTCTCATAAAAAGTATTATTTTTCTGGATTCATATTATAGGCCAGAGAAAAAACTAAAAGTAAAAACAAGAATTCTGGTTTCATAAAGGGTGAAGGCAGGGGCCTGCCCCGTGGCCGAGTGGTTAAGTTCACGTGCTCCACTCTGGCGGCCCGGGGTTTCGCGGGTTCTGGATCCTGAGCACCGCTCATCAAGCCATGCTGAAGCTGTGTCCCACATAGCAGAACTAGCATGACCTACAACTAGAATACACAACTTTGTACTGGGGGGCTTTGGGGAGAAGAAGAAAAGAAAAAAAAAGAGGAAGATTGGCAACAGATATTAGCTCAGGGCCAATCTTTAAAAAAAACAAAAAGGTGAAGGCAGCTGTTGAAATGGGAGTACTTCCTATGAGAATATGTATCTGATTCATTTTTCTAGCCCAAATGTCCTCTGACATTCAGAAAAGGGGAGTGGCTTGGATCAGGCTTCTGTCCTTCCCACCACATCACCTCTGGTCTCATGGCAATGGAGAGGAAAGGATAGTGTACAGACGTGGTCAGCATTATTAAATCGAGCTGTTCAGGCAACAGGAATTTATAAAACAGAGTCAGGTTGATTAAGTCTAAACAGCAGATGACATTAGAGGGAAAAAAATCTCATCCCTGGCCTGTGAGTGTTTAAAAGATTTGGGGATTTTAGAACCCAAATTGCTTATCTGAGTGACAACAGAATGAGAACTGTGCAAATGAGAGCAGTGAGTCCTAAGGACTCTGAAGAACCCTTGACATACATGTCAACAATGGCACATCCAGGAAGTCCTTCCCCTCTCCCTGACCAGCCTGGGTGAAGGCCATCAGTGACCCCTGCCCCAAGGTACCATTGCCACCTAGTGGAAGTCATTAAGGTTAACATCTTCCTTGCCTGGGTCAGAATCCATTTAATCAGCTTCAAAAGTTTGCTGACTGTTACTTTAAAAAATTGCTGTGTCCTTTAAGACTCCTTTCTTGGATTTACCAGCTTGGTTTCCTTTACCTGTTTTGGCCTGTAACATGGTGACCATTGATTAAAGCTTTCCTGCGTCCAGAGCTTTGTTCCACAGTGTCCATGGGAGATGTCACTTGGCGAATTATCCAAGCAGTCTCTACCACTCACAGAACCTCTCCATGCTGCCACTTATTTGGGGAGATTTTTAAAATAACACTAACTCAGGAATCCTGCTGATTTTTGAGATGAAACAGTTCAAGGAAAAGCAAATTATAACCAGTTGTGGCTAAAAGGACCCTTTCGTTTATTCCTATATGATTCAGACAAAGGCAGACAGATTTCTGTATGAATCTGATTCTTATTCTAAAGGAAACTAGATAGTGTAATGGCTTATGGGTGGGGTAATAGCTTGGAGAAATTTTGTCATCGCATTTCCATGTGGGTATACATAGTTGCATAATAACTTAAGTAGCATTGCCCATCGATTGTATGTTTTAACAGCACATTACCAAGTTCCAATTCTTGAATTGTTCCAGACTTACAGCCAGGAGTAGGTCAATTTTGTGGGCATTCTTCAGTGTGTAGCCATCTCATCACCTGGATACACTTAGTTGATAAGTTATCTAGAAAGAGAAAAGGAAAATTCCATGCAGAGAAAGAAATTAAAATATTCACCAAAGTAAGTTCCTTGTTACAGTTTAATCCATGTTATAAAACTTCATTTGGGTCAAATGGCAGCCCTCAGTGAAGGGTCCTTTCCACCTGTGTGACGATTTTGGTTGGTCTAATAAAAGGTGTTGTATTTTTTGGTTTCTTCTTACCCCAGTTTGTGATCAGTGTAAAAATAATCATCAATCTGTTTGTTTTCCTCTTTCATTGTCTTTGTATCTTACCAAACAAACCTCTCCGGATGATGGCTTACAAAGGCAGTTCAATGAATATTAGTACCCAAAAATGTCCATCTTTCTTTTCTCTGGGAGATTTCTTACCAAAAAAGCAGAAATAAAAAAACAGAACTAGCAGAGTGCCAAATGTGTTACATAGCCTCACTGAGGACACACTGGTTCTGTCACAGTGTGAGAGTGATGCAGTCCACTAATACAAAACTTTAGAACCAGCTTTTTAAAACCAAAGCAAAATTGGATGAAAGCACATAATAGTGTTTTTATCATACTTTAAAAAGCAACTTGGTAGCTTTAAAAAGCTTTTTTGTAGCCTTTTAAAAATCATTCTGTAACTGACATTTATTAAAGACAGAATAACATCATGCTAGTTACTCTGTTTTATCCTAATAATAGGTACTATGATACAGTGACCTGGATAAGGAATTTGGAGTATAGTTTCTGGGGTTTTTTCCTTTACTGGCCTCAAGAAAATTCTCTAGGTTTTCTGTACTTCGTTTTCCTGATCTATATACAAAATGTCCTCCTCTCTGGAGTATTAAGAAAATTACCTGCATAGTAAGTGTTGATTTGTTTTTGCTCCTTGGAGAAAGACATTACGTGATGTTTTATTATATTGCCATCTTTCTTTGTAATCTACATCAGTACTGTAACATCTTTGCATCCCTATATATATTTCTGCTAATACATACCATTTCATAATTTAATATCTCAAATTGTATGTCAAACTCCATTTATATCAGTACTAAATTGATTTTACAGCCACATGCAGAAGATATCAGTTTGTATTTAAATTATGATTCCTTAAATCCTTTCCTTTTCTTAAACATTTCTTTCAGACTTAGTGGCTTTTATGCTTTTTGTTAAAGCAAGTAGAATAGTATTAGCAGTGCAGTCAACTCTTGATTATGGTTGGTGATTCTAGCTGATAATGCAGATCTTTAAGTCATTGACTTAACACTTAGATAACATTCACTATGTGCCAGGTGTTACTCTAAGAGCTTCACAACTATTAATGAATTTAACACTCACCACAACCCTTTGAGGTAGATACTGTTATTATCCCCACTCTACAGATGAGCAAACTGAGTTATAAAAAGGTCAGAGAACTTGCCTAAGATCCCACAGCTAGTAAGTGGCAGAGCTGGGTCCAGGGACCAGCAGCCCAGCTCTCAGCTCATTTTCTTAACCCTTTGCTATGCGGCTGCCTCTGTCTGTGTGGGAAGCTTCAGAAATCTCAACCTCCCTCACCACTCCTGCCATCCTAACAGCTCAGTCAGCTGGCTCAATTGATTCATCGACTCCCGTCCAGGTGCCTTCCTGGCTCCACTGTTTACTAACTGTGTGGGTTAAGATAAGTCGTTTGGCCTTTCTGTGCCTCTGTTTCCTTATCTGCAAAAAGGGTTTAATAGTGTACATACTTCATAGGGCTATTGAGGGATTAAATGAGGTAATACATGTAAAGTTCATAGAATTATGGCTGGCACATAGCAAGCATGCAATAAATGTTTGCTGCTATTACTTCCCTTCAGTGATGAAAAAGTTATAACTGAACGGAAACATTATTAATATCTCCCCTCTCCCCGCAATAGGAGGCAAACAGGGAGATGAGGTCCTGAAGTAAGCCTTCTGTTAATAATCAAAAGTTGACTGTGACTCTACTGTTCCACCAGCCTTTCTGTCTGCAGCCACTCCGCAGTAACTTGTGTTATAATTCATGCAGGCTATGGCCACTCGGACGCAGATGTTCTTCACCAGTCGTTACTTGAAGCCAACATTGCTACTGAGGTGTGCCTTACGGCTCTGGACACTCTCTCTCTGTTCACACTGGCATTTAAGGTTTGTGTTGAATAGCTGTTCCTGGTCAGAGCTTTACCTTTTACATTCATTCTGCTTATGTAGCTGAACCAGCGAGAACTTCTTATGTTGTATTTTCACTTGAGCCAACTATTCTGCCCCTGTAAGGAAACTGCTAATCTTAATTTCCCTTAATAAAACCATTTCACAGTTAATGACTTGAATTCCCAGAAATATAATAAAGCTCAACTGGTCAGAGTGTGCCACATGCTTGCAAAGGGTGGAAGCAGTCTCTGGAGGTGATTAACTCTTGGCTAGAAGAAAGCATTTACCTGAGGAATGTGGCTTTGCTAGGCCCTCAAGGATGATAAATATGGGAACCTAATCAGGCATTTCTCCCTCTATCTTTAAACATAACCAAATGTGGTAGCCGTTAAAATTAGATATTTATACGTTGAGGAGCAATAAGTAAAAACACATTTACCTTTTAAAAAGGTTTTTATCTGTTACTAAATTAAATGATAGGAACATTTCAGAGATAGAAAATAAAAGGTTGTTTTGGTCTTATTTTTAGGATTTAGCAAGTAATATTGAAGTAGGTGGAGATGGTCTCTTCAGCCACTCTCTTGTTTTTAGGAACCTAACACTTCCCATGCTTGCTAAGTGATTACTTCCATTTCTAGCACAGAAAGGGGAAATTGAATTAGTGTTAATATGCCATGAATATTGAAACTATATGTTTGTTTGTATGGGCATTTGGGAAATATAACCAAAGTCATTCTCTGCTTTACTCATCTCCACTTCTCATAAAGTGCATTTCTTTATTAGAGTAAAAATAGTTACCCTGATATTATGTCCCTTTATTCTTCTTAGCAGCCATGCCACTCAGGTCCCCATGAAATGTCATTACTAGGAACCTAGTTGAGAGAGGAGGATCCTAACAGAATGAGTATGGGGGGCGGCAGTACCTTGATACGTGGAGCCGCTATTCTGGCAGCTCTCAAATTGTGGTCCTCAGGCTAGCAGCAGATGCAGACCCTGGGAACTTGTTAGAAATCCAGATTCTTGGGCCCTGACCAACCAAACCAAACTCTGTGGGTGAGACCTGAACACTATGGCTTGCGAACCACTGCTCTACTAGAACCACGTTTGGAACCTCTTTCTATTTTCTTTTGGATATTTTTAGTTAAAAATTTTCATGTAAATAGGCAGTGAAATTTTTAAGGTGAATATTTGCCGTGTATACTATTTCAGTGCTAATTGTGAATCCTTCAGTTCCGAACAGTAGTTGGGACGCTTTACCACCCTCTGCCTGGGCCCCACCGTGTAAATGAGCAAGAGGCCCTGGCGCTGCACAGCAGGTGTGGGCCTGGCACAGTGGATGGGGGTGAGGGTACACACAGCACAGGTGTGGTCTGGCATCACCATGAGAATAGTGACAGTTTCCTTACTGCACAGCCTACAGTTCTTATTTGGCCCCTTATATTGCTTCCTTCATAATAAAGAAGAGTATTCATTAAGGTTCCCAGACCTCCAATGTCTGGCCACCAGATAGGTTCTGACTGTTGAGACAGAAACAACCTCTGATGCTCTCTGATTGAAAGCTGATTGTGACGTTTATTGGCTCAATGTCCTTGGGAAAATTACTTCATGTCTCCAGACCTAAGATTTCTCATTTGTAAGATTGAAAAAATACGATGTGCCTCACAGGGCTGTTTTAAGTTTAAAGTGAGATGACCTAGCCTTTTGCTGATACAGACCAGGCTCCAATACACTTGGGAGCCAGCTGTGTATACAGAAGTACCATGGGCTTTAAATTCCAGCTCCCCCATTAGCCAGATTTTAATCCTTGGGTGGTCTATGTGGCATCTCTAAATCCTAATTTCCTTATCTAGAATGAGGCGATTATGCCTATTGTATACTAATAGATGGATATGATATATCCAGAAACACCTACCCTGTGTCTGGCACATAGTAGGAGCTCAAATGTCAACTCTAGTTTAGCAGTAAGCACTTTCCCAAGTGTTCGTGCCTTGCTGGTCCTGTGATAAAGGTTCTGATCCTGAGACCCACAAGGAAGACTCAGCTTTATAGCTAAGGTGTCAAAGGCTATGTGCCTGTATGCAAAAATGTCTGATGTTTAAAGCTCAGCACCCCTCACTGAAAAGTGGGAGGATGGGCAGATGTTATGGTATTAATGGATGTCATGCCAAGCTATAGGCTCACCTGGCCTAGATTCACAGGTTCATGAGGCCCACCGGCAAAGCAGCCACTGGGATCTTCCTCTGCACATACTTGCTCAGCTGAGGCATCCTGGACAATATCAGAAAAATTAAGTTATTTCATTGAGTTAACAGATGTAATTGTTTGCAGAAAAATCATCTTCTACAGATATAGCCCCATCGTTACTGAGTCCCTTAATTAAGGACATCTAATAAGTTGCCAAAGGCAATGAAGAAATCTAGTTCTTAATGAGAGAAAAAGCTTGCAAAGATTTAAGCCTTGAATTCTGATTATTAATATATTAGCTTCCTGCTATCCATTGAGTGCCTTATGTGCTTCAAGTGTTAATCTTCACAACAGCCTGACCTCATAGATCTTCTCCCCCGTTTTATAGATGAGGTGATGGAGGCTGAGACAGGTTAGGACCCTTGCCCAAGATCTCTACACAACTGGCCTGTCCAAGCCCTTGTTCTCCAGCAAGTTAGGAAGGAGGACGGAGGAGGGAGGGGAGCTAAGCTGAATGAGTATCAAAGTAGTTGGACGGTCTCTCGTACAGGAAAAAGGAGGAAATTACCCAGCCCTTACTGGAGGCTAGTACTTTGCTGGGCGCTTTCACATATGTTATCTCATTTAATATGTAAAAGAGTGTGTTTAATAAACCAAGGTAGTTACATGCAGAAAAGTACAGTTCTTCTCTGGCTATTTTACAATATCTACTAACACAATCCCAAACGAGTGCTGGCCTTTACATAGTTGATAATATTTTTAGTGTGTTCACTCATTTAGTCTGAAAATGTATTTTTAGTTCCCTGAAGTGCCTTTCTTGATGTGAGCTGCACAGTGAGAACCTGTGCATGAGGATGAGGGGCACCTGGATAATTGGGCTCTTGCAGGGAGTTTGTGACCTGGTTTACACAACTATGAGCCTGCTCTGCAAAGACACATGGGGTCTGGGTCATCTTAGTGATTGGTGAGCATCTGCAACTGACACAACTCTTCTTTAAACTAGATTTTTCAAGTTATTTTTAAATCGATATGTAAATAAAAATAAATACAATATGCCTAGGAAGAGTGTAGCTATCTTAAATAATGTGGCTCCAGATATCTCATTTTAGCACCCAAGGTTTGTTTTTTCTTCTGTTCCTCGATCTTTAAAAATTACTAATATTGTATGTTTGTTCTCTGAAAGGCTCATTTCCCTTAGGAGGCCATGTTACAACAGTCAAACCTGAATCTACATCACACAATTCCTGAGAATTATTTATAACCTATTCTTCGCCTTATTGCTAGAAATAAGTCCTGCCTTTCATATTATTCTAACATCTCATTTAATTTCCTGAATGAAATTTTCTCATCCTCAGGAAAAGTCTGTAGGGATAAAAAAGTGGAAATTAGATACCCTCCATTGTTAGTGTGGTTATTTCTGAGTGGAAAAGTGAAGGGTTATTTTTGTTTTGCCTTTTTGTCCCCCTGTGGGCCTTTCTGAATGTTCAAAGATTTTTTACATTTAGTGTATATTACTTTCTAATTAATGAGAAAGAGACAGAGACACACACACAAAGAGACAGAGGGAGAGAAGAGAATTGATTGGAAAATTAAGGATGGGCAACGTTAGACTGGGGTGTGTCCAGGGAGACAGGTCCTTTACCCCTATAAATGGGGGTTTCTTTATACCTTGTATAAGTGAGTTTGAACTCCATTCTTGAAAGCAGGTTTTGAGATCAGTACGCCAAAAAAACTAAATCATGAAAATGGGAAGCAAAAACCTTGACCAGAGATAGTGAAAGAAAGGAAAATTTAACTCCAGGGGTAAGAACTTGGAGATGGGCCAATTCAGACAGCAAGATGGGGGGTCTTGGCAATTTTTGTATGAACCATCTCTCCTGTATAGTTCCAGCAAAGAGAGCTGAGACAATAAAAACTCACATCCAGATTCATCCAAACCTTAATCCACCCATAATTAGGAAGAACCATGTCTCCTGGGAAAAGCGGTGTTCACAGACAACAAACCGTGTAAGCGGTTCCCCAAACACTGGAAACAACTTTTTTTTTGGTTGGTGAACAGCTGCTCCTGGTTGAGAATTCTGTGATCCTCAGTTAATTAAGTCACATTTTCTGCTCATTAAATTGCTTCTCTTTCACATGGTGGAATTCAGTACTTTCCCTCAGTACTTCATGATGTCAAGATCACTGTGAGTTCCACTGTCCTCCCAGCTGTGAATGCATCTGTGACTCGCTAGACCTAAAAAACAAAGCTTATTCCTTGAGTAAAAATTTTTCTCCAACAGTAAGATGAGGTGAATCTTGAAGCTATTACTCTAGCCATAATTTGCTATGTAACAGAATTATTTGGACATAAGTAATCTCTGTTTTTACCTAAATTGTAAGATTGGTTTGAGATACTGGCCTCTTGAAATTTTTTTATTACCACCAATTTTGGCTGCTTGTGCAAAATGCACACATGTGCCTCCTCCCAAACACACACCTTTGTTCAGACAGGCTTGTCTGTATTTGAAGATGCAGCTCTTTAGTGTCACACACGTTTAAGCACGATGGCTGCATGCTGACCTCTGGCTGGGTGACACCTCTCTCTACAGTGTGTGTTCAGCTATGGATGGGAGTTTCAGCCAGCCAGGCTTACAAGGTGTTTAATTAGTGTGAATTTGCTGCTGGTGTGAGGAAATCGTGAAGAATGATGAAAAGTAATTCATTGTGGCCTTCTTGTTTTATCAAGTAAAACTCATGACATGTTATGTCCTGCTAGCCATCACTTATTGAGCTAGACCAAAGAATGTGTCAGACACTTTCTGTACCTGACCTCAAGTCTTCACAGTAGCTGTGCAAGGTCAGTTTTAGGGTCTCTGTTTTACAGGTGAGAATGGTGAGACTTGGTTTACCTGCGCAAATCCATACACACGGTCAATGGTGCCTGACCAAAGCCTGCACATTTTCCACCTTAGCAAACTGTCTGATTATTCATAGCTTAACAGAGTGCCTGAGAAGCCTGGGGGGAAACCCTCACTTGTAGAGGAGCTGTTTCATATACCTCACTTCAGTATTTTTTCCAGCCCATTAATTAGCTGACACCTGTAATGGCACGTCTTTGTTGGAATTAAGGTGTCACAAACATCACCTCTATATCAGTTGCTGGTATGCACTAAAGCTAAGTAAATAAATAGAAGCCCAGTCTGTACTGAGGAACAGTGGTCCTTTAAACCATATTACAGTTTGCTGGGAAGTTTTATATTTAGTCCCTCTCCCAACAGAAAACAACGCTGCAAAGCATAAATTTATTGATAGCTTATTTGTACTACAAGGGGATTCTGTGCTTTCCTAGGGCATTCATGGCAGAGTTTCTTTAAATTAGAAGTTGTCTTAGTATCTGGAAAATTTAACCTTTGAGCCCAAAAATTGTATGAAACCTATTAGAGGTGTTTGGTGTGTCTCACTAACCAAGCTGTCCTTTGTGTGTTTTAAGAACCAGCTCCTGGCTGACCATGGACATAATCCTCTCATGAAAAAAGTTTTTGATGTCTACCTGTGTTTTCTTCAAAAAAATCAGTCTGAAACGGCTTTAAAAAATGTCTTCACTGCCTTAAGGTCATTAATTTATAAGGTAAGCTGTTTCATCAGGAAAGGTCATAATTGATTGTCATACATTTTCCACTTTCCACCTGGAGTTGAAGGGAGCGCTAATCTTTATGTGATTTATTTGCTTTCTTGGGTTCCGTCTAGTTCCCCTCCACGTTCTATGAAGGGAGAGCTGACATGTGTGCTGCTCTGTGCTATGAGATTCTCAAGTGCTGTAACTCCAAACTGAGCTCCATCAGAACCGAGGCCTCCCAGCTGCTGTACTTCCTGATGAGGAATAACTTCGACTACACTGGAAAGAAGTCCTTTGTCCGGACACATTTGCAAGTGCGTGTAGTGTAGCTTTCCAGTGCAAGTGTGCTGTGTGGAATTCTGTTTTAGCAGGAAAACTTTGAGTGTCGCATTTACCAATTTACCTCAGCATAACTACTACAAGATCCGGCCTCAAGATGGAAAATTTGAAAGTCACATTTACTGATTTGGTTTATTTCATTCATCCTCCACATTGTAAGATTTGGGCCCAGGATGTGTTTCTATTAGTAAATTGATATTTAAATATTGAATCAATATTAGACTGACTGAAATTCCATTGAATCAAGATATAATAGAACCTATGTGATGCCTGATAGTAAACATCTTGGGTAAGACACAAAAGCCCAAAGTGGTTCATTTCATCTTCCATCTATTGACACACCTGCCATCTCTCCAGAGTTAAAATGTCCCCAGTTCTCTGTTCTAGGAACCTTGCAAGATACTGAAAAGTCTTATGTATTTTTGTAGGCTCTCTTTTTCTGCCAACACATACAGAAGTGCCTTCTCCATCTCTGTATTTATTCCTTTTTTTAAAGAAATATTTATTGTTTGCAAACTACGTGCTAGGATTCATGGATTCAGCCATAAACAAAACAGAATCCTCTAGAGCCTGGCCTTCATGGAATCTACAGTCTGCTGGAGGACAGACAAACCCCGAAGTTCTTGTGATGTAGTGTGCCTCGTGCTATAAGAGAGGAACTTGAGTGCACCAAGGAGGGGCATCTGGCTGGGGGCCAGAGAAGCTTCCCAGAGAATGTGAAGGATGAACAGGGGTTAACAGGTATAGAGGGTGAGCATGTTCCAGGCTACAGATGCACCATGTGTGAAAGGGCCTGTCTGGCAAACTGGAGAAGGTCCTAATAGTGCAGGTGAGAACAGATTAAAGAGGCATCATTGCATATTTGGAGGGATCTCATAGACTCCAATGCTGAGAATGGATCAGGGGAGTTGAGACCTTAGCTGGGAAGACCTTAGGGAAACCATGGTTAGATCTAGGCCAGAGAGGATGGTGTCCTGGACCAGGCATGGTGAAGTTAGAAGGAAGAGGAGATTAAGGTGACAATACTAAGTGATTGATTGTACCTGAGTGTGGTAAAGGAAAAGGAGGGAATAAGGATAGCATCCATGTTTTAGCCTGAGTAACTAAGAAAAGGCAGTGCCATTCATAGACTCCCAAAAAGACAGATCCCCCATTGCATAGTTAATACATATACGTTTTAATAAAAAACGCAAAGGACAGTCCACTTATTGAATATGTAGTACGAATAAGTTCAAACCAAAAACCGAGGAAGTAGGTGATAAGATCTCCCTTTTTGCCAGCTCTGGTGGTCTAGTGGTTAAAATGTGGTGCTGTCACCTCCATGACTCGGGGTCCTTTCCTGGTCGGGGAACAACATTACCTGTCTGTAGGTTGTCATACTCTGGCAGCTGTGTGTTGCTATGATGCTGAAAGCTACACCACTGGTATTTCACACACCATCAGGGTCACCCATGGTGGTCAGGTTTCAGCAGAGCTTCCAGACTAGATAGACTAGGAAGAAGGATCTGGCCACCCATTTCTGAAAAAATTGGCCAAGAAAATCCTATGAATAGTAGCAGAGCATTGTCTGATACAGCACCAGAAGGTGAGAGGATGATTCGAAAAGGCCAGGCAGGGTTTCAGTCTGCTGAACACGGGGTCATTAGGAGTTGGAATCCACTCGACAACACTAACAACAGCAACCCTTTTTGTTAGAGAAAGTGGTAGGTAAGTAACTATGCAAGTGATATGGGCTTATCTGATCCACATCTCCCTACACTTTCCTGATTAGCATTTTGCTGTGCAAACAAAATGCTTAAGGAAAACAAAATCACCTTCTGGAATAATTCTTGGAGGAAATAGATGACTCAGACGTTGTTTCCCACACTGGAGTGATCTCTGCCGAAAACTTCCGCTTTGCCCTGTCCTCATACACATCCTAACTAAAGACAGGAGCCGAGCCTGGGAAGTCATTTGAAGGTGAATTGATTTGCTCACGTTTGTGTGTCCCTAAGGTCATTATTTCCGTCAGCCAGCTGATAGCTGATGTTGTTGGGATCGGGGGAACGAGATTCCAGCAGTCCTTGTCTATCATCAACAACTGTGCCAACAGCGACAGGCTCATCAAGGTGGGTGGCCCGGTCCTGTTTTATTTGTCAATCCCAAGACTCTGCCTCATCGTCTGGTATGTATGTGGACAGACAGAACGCAGCTGAAAGCCACGTGTCGTTCTTCTACCCTTGTTTTAGCACACCAGCTTCTCCTCAGATGTGAAGGACTTGACCAAAAGAATACGCACAGTTCTGATGGCCACTGCCCAGATGAAGGAACACGAGAATGACCCGGAGATGCTGGTGGACCTCCAGTACAGTCTGGCCAAGTCTTATGCCAGCACTCCTGAGCTCAGGAAGACTTGGCTGGACAGCATGGCCAGGATCCATGTCAAAAACGGGGATCTCTCCGAGGTAGTTCTGCAAGCCTCTCTGTCCGGGTTGTTGAGAAAACTAATTATGCCCCATTCACTAAAAGAGGCCGATTTTCAGAAAAATTTCCCAGTAATTAAAAGAAGCCAATTAATAATTTACAGCACTGTAAGGGGATATTTCTATCACGAAAGAGCATTGTTTGAAAGCTCCGTGTTTGAAAACTTCCATGTTCATATAGATGCCTGCTAATTCAAGTGCACTCAGTTTCTGTATAAAAACTCATCACTAGTTCTAAAATTCAGTTATTTTATGATAGAATTAAATTTTCCTGTTACTAAAGTAATGGTAGGGCATTGCTTTTTCCTTTTTGAGGTAGCCCACTTCCATCTGTGGACGTGAGAGGTATCAGGGTGTTCCCTGGTGTCCAGAGCTGCCATGTTTCAATAGACAGTGTGGCAGGGCGGGGCCGGGGGAGCTGTGTGCCGGGAATTGGATCTTTGGGCTCCGGAGACAGACTGAATCCCAGATCCACAGTTACTAACTCTCTGACGTTGAGCCAGTTTTTAACCCCTCTGTGTCTCGATGACATCACCTGTAAAACAGGAGAAATTAAGGAAAACAATAGGCTGTAAGGCAGGTCCTGCATTCCCATGAAAATTCTGTTCAGGATTTGTGCCTCAGACATTTAGGTCTGACCAACAGTATTATGAAAGAAGCATGCTTTTACTTTTAAACTTCTGTGACTGCTTACATTAGTAAAATTATGTTCTATGTCTGAAAAATTTATTTAACTGTTTTTATGTATTGATTATTCAAGGAGTCCAATCTGTTTGACCGTAAATTTAAACTATACATTAGCCATAATAAAAATGAATTACATGTTATTAGTAGTAGTAATTTTTCTATCACAACAACCAGGAGCTCAGGCATTAGAACCTTACAGTGGGTTCATTTCCAACAGCTATCTTCAACTTTTTGTATCACCATAGCAACTTGGTAAAAAAATTTATTTTTATTTTTTGCTTTCATTTTAAGTTATTTATAATGTTATCCATTTAACATTAAATTATAATTTTGGTTTAGAATTCTATGTTTGGAAAAAGTTACAGCTTCATTTTTTTTTTAAGTTGAAAGAAAAATATTTTAGCCTGAAATTTGAGCAATTCTCTCAGAATCTAGGAAGGCACAGGCCTTTTCTTCACGTAGGTCCTCTTTTCACTTTAAGAGAAATGATGCAGAAATCTGAGATATATGAAGAACAAATGGTTTTTTATATTTAAAATTAGATTTTAATAATTCTAAATAGAAACAAACCTTAGCAAATTTACCACCATTTGTCTCAGTTTGCAGTTTATTTCAAAATTTCAATTTATGTGAATTGTTGCACTTTTTTCAAAAGGTAAGATGTCAGCTATTAGAAACACTAGTTGGTGCCTTGAGATCTAAGATTAGTACATACAGTCAATGGATTTCTGTCTGTGAGTGTTATGACATGCTTTATAAATGGTGATTCTGAAGCATGTGTCTCTTATTATAGGCAGCCATGTGCTACGTCCATGTCACAGCCCTGGTGGCAGAATATCTCACACGGAAAGGTGAGGAATGATTCCTGTGTTTTGTGAAATGAATATAGAACTGTAGAAAGCAGCAAAGACAAGAGAGAGCCATTGAGAGAGATTTGGAGGTGGGGGATTTGTGTGTGTGTGTGCGTGTGTGTGTATACTGTATTCATTGTTTTATTCACTGTCATGACATTTGCTTGACTTGGTAGGTACAGCAGAAATGCCAATATCAAAAACAAAAAGAGATGGCGTGTTGTCATGTAACTTCTTACTGTGGCTCCACCTTGCAAAAATTAGTTAATGAGCTTTGCATCCGGCTGTCCCTGACCAACGAATCTTGAGCTGAAAATATTTTATTTTCCCTTAAGATAGTTCCCCCTCAAACTGTTTATCAGTCAAAAGACAGTTGTAACAGGACATCATCAAACAGCATTTTCTGGCATGCAGCCCAGTTGGCTTTATTTTACGACAAGGTAGACTTGCTGGCTAGAAACCTTGCCTCCCCGTGGAAGGAGAGGGCAGGAGTGAGTGCTGCTGGTTTGTAGATTATGAGTTTGTTCCCAAATTAGCAGGCCATGAATTCTTTCACGAGTTCCTTTTGGTTAAACACCAGTTGCTCATTTCCATTTCAAAATCAAGAACATCAGCATTTTTAGAAAAGCTGGTCATGTGCGTATGTGTACTGGGAGCACAGGAGCACCAGATCTGGCTAACGAGTACATTTACAAAGTGAGAAATGATATAACGTCACAGATGCCGAGGCCAGGGAATTTCTTTATATCTAGTACAGCTGGCTCTTTGGACTGGAATTTAAGAGAGTCTGGGCTTTTCATATATCAGAGCCCAAAAGAGAAAGAAATTAAAGAAGGGCTCCATATTCTCTTACTACCAGCATGATTTCCTGTTGAGACCTTTTGTCAGGTAATATCTTTCCTGGTGTTTAGAAGCAGACATAGCCCTCCGGCCGGAGATACCCCACTTCCCCTCCAGTCACAGCACCTGCCAGAGGAGGCGCCAGGGAGGTGAGCTTGAGGGTGGGTTCAGCCCTAGGGCCCAGCCGCCCACCCACGTGACGCTCAGAGGTGTGGGGATTTTATCTTTCAGCTCTGCATGGCTGGACTTGGCTCTCCTTCCCTCCCTTCTCTTCCTTGCTTCTCTGTTTTGATGGCAATCCTATTCTGTGGGCAGGTAGAGGAAAGCGCTTTGGCCACTGTTCTAGTTATTCCACCGGAGATAAGTTGTTTATTTAAATGTACTCTGCAGCCTCAGAGTGGGTGGTCGGCTTTTGTAATTTTGCTTTTTGTATGTTACTATATCCTCAAGCTCCTAGATTAATGCTTTTCATAGGGGAATCTTATGTCTGCATAGAACAAAATAAAAGCAAGGCTAAACTAGGACAGTAGCAGGGGCACTAGACAACCCGTGAATGGCTTAGAAACCTTGACCAATATGCAGCAGAAAAACCTCTGACTTTAGGGTCTGCTCTTTCAATACTTGATTTCAAAATACTCTGTGTTCCTTTTTCCTGAAATGTGGGAGGTCTCAATTCGAGTTTTGACTTCTGTTTTGTTTTATTTTAACCACCAATCTCAATATTAGAATAACAAGGCATTTCAAGTCCTTCTTCAGTTCATCATTTTTGCCCAACTAATATTGTCCAGTTGACAAAACTTTTCCCAGTGACTCCAAGATGAATAAAGACCCCAAATGGGCCATTATTGCTTAAGGATAGCCTCTCCCAGGTATTTATCCCAGCTCCAACCTTATACCATTCCACCTTAGAGAGCTGAGTGTCTAGGCCCCTGAAGTATTCATGCTGTGTGTGCCCCGCTCTTCAGTTGTGGGGAGGAAAGAAGGCCCCTCCTTACCCGCCAGGCAGCTAATGTGGAACCAGCTACGGCAGCCTCTCAGCTCACGGCTGTAGCTATTGAGTTCCATCTTGGTTTTGTAGACTTCATGAAAGAGAAGAGCAAGTTCTAATCTGAGTTCTGGGTTACCCCCAGCCAGAGCGGGTAAGATGACAGCTTGAAGGAAACAGTTATTTTTGAGTCATATATTTCTCTTTGATTGGCTTTGGCTTCTTTATTTTTCTTGGTATCTGACACCATGGGACATCTTACCAAATCAAATGATTGTTTATTTGTTATTCTTTTACTATTAATTTGACTTAATACCTATTTCAGTTTGTTTACAGTTTATTTAAGGACTGCATACATTTTAATAAAAGTGGGTGAAAAATAAAAAGAGATGAGAAAAAGGAACAAATTGCAGCAGACGAAGATTAAATATGAGGAAGCAAATGAAGAAAAGCACACAGTGGCCCCCAGGCTCCCCATGGGAATGCTGGCCTGAGACCTAAGAGATTTCAAAATTGGTTATTTGATTTAACACAAAAACATACAGGGCAGGAAGGACCATCAAAGTTCATCCACTTGCAGGTTGATAACTCTGACTCTCTCCCATGCTCTCTCGATTCCTAGGCATGTTTAGACAAGGATGCACAGCCTTCAGGGTCATCACCCCCAACATAGATGAGGAGGCCTCCATGATGGAAGATGTCGGAATGCAGGATGTTCATTTCAATGAGGTACGTGCTAGCACAGGCGTGGGTTTTCAGTACTTGAGTATCTCAGAACCTGCTGTTTGCCCTGCCGGTGCGTTGAACGAAGGCTTTTCTCTCTGCAGCTGCTGTTGACACCCTTCACTCTAACTAAAATAATTCTCTAGACAACTGCAACAGAACAGTGAAAGCTTCTGCCATTCTCCCTTTCCAGGAATTCCTCCTTTTCTCTGGAAAGAGAGTTTGAGGAGCTAGTTAGCTGTGAAGTGAGGCTGAAAGCTCGAACACTGTGGTAAAAGGTTCAGTATTTTGATAATAACTTTCTTATTCTTTCCAGCAACTCATTTCTCCAGTTCATGGGTTTTATTGCTCTTTTAATCTGACTTTTAAATCAGTGTCTCCAACACTGGACATCTCCCCAGTGTCTCCAAACACTAAAAGCCATGAGATGCCAGACTGGGCTGTGGGGCATAGTAGCTCTGTTCAGGGTCCCAGGTCCTGTCTCCACTTCAGTGCCGCAGCCCAGGTTCTGCCTACTGTGAGTGAATAGGACCACCCTGTCCCACCCCTAATAGAGACCAAAAAGGTTGACATTAGGTCATTGTAGCAATTTCTCCAAGTTTCTCACCAAAACAAGAACACCTTGCAGCCACTTATCTGTACCTAGAGAATTTTGAAATAAAGCTAGGAATTTGAACAACTGCCAGTTTCCTTCTTGCATTCCCTGAATTTCCTCTTCTGTGAATATCTGCCAGAAGGGTTTTTCATATGTGTCTGCCTCCCCTCAACTCAGGGCAGAATGAAGCAGTCAAGGGAAAGCTTTTTAATCCTGCCTATCTTTTAAGGAAAAATAAAAGTTGTATGTTTGTTCATGTGGAGAGAACGAACAGAGAAAGGAGTAACTACCTCTGCCTTTGTTATACTTGTTTTTGTGATGTGGAGTCCTACAATTAACATTATGGCTTTTAACCATGTTCTTGCCAGGAAGTAGAGCCCAGAACAAACATCCTCCATAACATCAACCAGTCCATAAATCAGTGGTTCTCAAAGTGTGGTCCTGGGACCCTTGGGTCCCTGAGACCCGTCCAGCAAGTCTTCAAGGTCCTTATTCTTCCGACTGAATGTTTGTGAGGCTGGATTTTCTCTTTTTTTTCTTTTGAGGAAGACTAGCCCTGAGCTAACATCTGCCAATCCTCCACTTTTTGCTGAGGAAGACTGGCCCTGAGTTAACATCCGTGCCCATCTTCCTCTACTTTATATGTGGGATGCCTACCACAGCATGGCTTGCCAAGCGGTGCCATGTCCGCACCCAGGATTCGAACCAGCAAACCCCAGGCTCCTGAAGGGGAACGTGCGCACTTAACCGCTGTGCCACTGGGCCAGCCCCTGGATTTTCTTTGTATACATCAACCAAAACAACATATCAAACAGATTAAATGCAGAAGCAAATATGAGAATCTAAGTTTCTCCTACAAGGTCAGACATTAAAGAGAGTTGCTAAAACATAAAACAATGCCACTCTTCTCCCTAATTTTTTTTAAAATATTATTCTTTCATTAAAAATGTTTTCTTTAACACATAATAGGTTTGTTATTGTTGTTTTAATTAAATTAATAAATAAATCTTTTTACTTGTCAGTTTCTATTTCTAATATTATAAATACTGAGAGACAATACCCATATAAATGAAAGTTCTCAGTAGCTTTTAAGGATTCTCAATAATTTTTATGATATATAAAGGGATCTTAAGCCTAAAAAGTTTAAGAACCACTATCATAAATTGTCTAGTCTCAAATGACCTTCTAAATTAAAAACTAAACATGAGAAAGGAGGATAATAGTGTTTCGTAGTTAAATATTCAAATAATTTTAACCACAATAGGTAAAGTTTTCTAAGTCTCCTGAAAAAAAAACGGTAAGTTGGTTATTATGTGGCATTAACAGTTCAGCTGTCTCTCCACCTTGAAGTGCCTGGACAGATGGTAATTTTTTATTTTTTACTGTGGAGTCTGAGACCTGTCACTGAGGTAACAAGGTCCACATGCTCTTGGCTTTGAACTGCTCAGTTCAAGGCAAGTTTTGACTGGGTTTTTCCCTGAGAAGAGACTTGAATGGATTGTCTTCTTGCAGAAACCACCCTTGTCTTTCGTGCCAAATTAGACCTCTAGAGTGCAACATTTTGTTTAGAATTCCATAAGGAAAACGATGCCAAGAACAATTAACTATTTGAAAGTAAACAGTTCTCAGTAACCTGCCCCGCAGGGATAATAAAATGAAGCTCAAGTTTGCTCATCTGATTAAGTAATAGGCTGGAATAATCACTACAACTGAGGGAATCAGCCTATGGAATCAAGTGCAGACTTGGTTGGGAAGATGTGTGAATGGTACTTGCTCTGAGTAATAGCTAAACATGTGACAGGGATAACCTTATCAGTTATTTTCAGAACTGGATTTTCCACCCTGTCCTTGAAGCATAAAGTTGGTAAATCTTTAACAAGGTCCATGGTACATGATAATCTATGATGATTAGGATGTGACACAGTGCAGTTATAAAGTCCTGAGCAAGCCCTGCACATCAAGATTGAAACCAGCCGGGAAAGGAAAAAATAACGATGTTCAAAAAGCCAGGAAAACAGAAATTGCTATGCACATTTTTTGCTTTGGGTATCAGGATGTTTCAAGAAAAAGAGGAAGTTGAAAATCTCTGCCAGAGAAGGTCTTTTGGGAAAAGCTGACAGGAATAGGTGTATAACACACAGCTTAATAAAAGTCATTGCCCTTTTAATCTGTATTATTAGATATATTTAAATGCCTCAGATGCTCTCCTAACATGATTTTAGAGGAGCTACCTAAAAATACACAATTCTCCCAGCAGCAGGCCTCAGGTGAGTCTTTATTGACAGCATTCATCTTCGCTGCCTGATCTAAGGAACAGACCCCCTCCCAGCTGCCTTTGATTAGATAAAGAGGAACATCCCATTCCTGTTTGCAATTTTGTTTCACAAGTTACAGCCTGTGCAGACTGAAGAATTCTGAGTCCCCTATGGTATCAGAATTCCACATAACCCATGTAGTTTTGAGATCCCTCCCTCATTATTCCAGTCAGGGTCCTGGAAGGAAATAGGTAGCACACTAGGGAAACTGAAGAAAGTCTGATAAAGGGTCTATTTTGAAAAGTTTGGACAGGGTTTAGGGAAACCAACAAGGAATATTGCAATACTCTTGAGGTTAGCAACAGCTAGGTTGCCACCCCTCAACCTGTGGGCTAAGGGAGGGGTGAGAGAGAAACTACACAGAGGGACCACCTGACAGGACTCATGGGTTTAGGGGAGGGCTCAATCCTGGCACCCTGGCAGGGAGAGAGCAAGAGCAGCCACCCCACCCTCACTCTCCTCCAGCCTTCCAGTCTCCTGCTGGGCCTTCCATTGACTGAACTCAGCTAGGAGCCAGAGGACAGAGAGCCCGGCAGTCCTGGTGCGTCAGCCTCCCAAAGCAGAAAGCAAGGGAGGACGGGGCCAACAGGAACTCTTGGTGGGGGAAATGGAAAAGTACAGCCCATCCTCATTATTAGCCCACTTGCCAAAATTTCTTTGTAACCCCAAAGTCAGTATTCACTGAGGCCATTTTGTGGTCTTTGGGGGACATGTACAGAGTGTCAAAAAATTTGAGCCCACACGTTCCCAGCTGAGGTTGAACAAGGTAATACTCTGCCTTCTTGTTTCCACTCTGATGCTGTAAACAGGTGTCCTTTTCATGGTCTATTTAATGCCATGTTTTTCATGTTTTTGTGCTTTTTTTGGTGATTTTGCTGTTTAAAACAGCCCCCAAGTGTCGTGCTGAAGTGCTGTCTAGTGTTCCTGAGTGCAAGAATGTGGTGATGTGCCTCATGGAGAAAATACGTGTGTCAGATAAGCTTCCTTCAGGCGTGAGTTCTAGTGCTTTGGGGTGTGAGTTCGATGTTAATAAATCAACAATATATACTAAATTAGGTGCCTTTAAACAGAAGCATACATAAAACAAGGTTATGTACTGATCAGTTGTTGAAAATTTTGCAACCAGAGGCTGTCAGGAATGTAACCCTGTATTTCCCCAGGAGCGGTGGTTGAGTGTTCACTAATTCAGTGTTTGAGGTGACTTTATAGAACGTAACTACCTTGAATAATGAGAATCCACTGTATCTAGCAAACTCAACTATTGTCTCACAGAGCAACAACTATCACCATTGGGTGTGGAAAACATTGTGATGTTAACCAGGCACTTCTCTGGCTTACATTAGCCAAATTGTTTCTTTTCAGAAACAACTGCCAGTAACAAACATAGAATGTTTACATCCATAGAACATCCCAAGAGGTAGAGATATTAACAGGATTCCTCTGTTTACAACTCATCCAAACTTGGCGATTGCCTGTAACGCTGTGGAGCCATCTAACCATCCACTTCCCCTTGACTGAGTGCTCTTAGAACAGTAAGAGTCATATAGCATATCCTCACTATTATAGTGCTTCTCCAAAACAGTAGCAGTGGTGAGTAGTGAACTTGGCCGGTGGAACTTGTCTAACTGTTCTACCCTTGCCTCATACCGGGACGTTGTGCCCTGCTCCATTTTACAGATGTTCACAGAGCTTCCTTGTGCTGATGAAACAAGGGTGAGCAAAATGTGGTCTCTGCCCTAGTACATTATACATACTGCCTTTGATGCTTTCTTCCCATTGAGGAGAAATCCTAAACCCCAGTTCCTTAGAATCTGAACTGGAAGTTGTCTGACTTCTTTGTGACCTGCAAATTTCTATGTTAACGTATGTTGACTCATTCCATAAACTAGCTGTGTGCCATATGTTAGCTTGGGGATATTTTCACCTAGTACAGTAGTCCTCAAACTTGAGTGTACTTGGAAAGTGCTTAGATTCCTGTTACAAATAGAGATTCCTGTTCTTCCCTCACGTCCCAGATTTGGTTGGGTGAGTGTGGTGCCTGGGAATCTATATTTTAACAAGCATCCCAGGTGATTATTCTGATCCAAGGGGTCCTCAACTGTATCTTGAGAAACAATAAGACAGTGGAAATGTAAATTATGCCGTGAGGTACACCATTGCCCAAGCCAGATCACACGTTTACAGTTATTCCCAAATGGTACATAATAGAGACAACATCTAGCTTTGTAGGAAAGGTTAAATTGAATTAATCAATCCTAAAATGCAGCAAATGGCATTTAAAGGAAAAATAATCCGCTGGGCAAACAGGCTCATACAGGTATTTTCATGCACATACATACACACATGTGCACACATACACAGCATTAGTGTGCTGTTTCCACAGCCAGGTGCTCAGTGCCCTCAATTGCGTCACTGTGGCACACTTAGAAATGGCTCTGGCTAATTGCGTTTTAAACAGCTTCCTCAGTGACTGAGGACTTAGTGCACCAGACCTTTTAAGACTCGTCTAGTATCATAAAATGCGTACTTTGCAGATGCATAAAGTTCATTGAGGGCTTTTTCCTAACCAGTAATTACCTACGGTTCTTTTTGTGTATCGACAATTTAGAAAAAATATCTTAGCATTGAAATTTTAAGCAAGGTGGTAAAACGATCAGGCTTTCGGCATGATCGCCTTTCAAGGTCATCACTATGTGACCATTGTCTGGATTAGTCCTGGTTTCCAGGTGATTGCTGAGAATTCGAAGCAAATTATACATGGAATTTCTGCTGAGAATATTATTCATATATGCCCCAATGTTTAGTTACTATGATGTCTTAGTTTTTATGACTGTAATTTTATGGTGACATATGGTCTCTCAA
The DNA here is from genome assembly GCF_021613505.1 of Equus quagga. Lineage (NCBI taxonomy): Eukaryota > Metazoa > Chordata > Mammalia > Perissodactyla > Equidae > Equus > Equus quagga. The sequence continues at coordinate 14,501,757 of NC_060272.1, forward strand.
ACTTAACTATCTATGCTTACTGGTTATTTCTATTTAAAGAATTGTTACTTGATGCACCAGCTATAAATGTCTAGGTATAGAGTTGACATTAGCTGCAATAGTTTACCTTACCAAATTAAGCTTTGGTGTTCAGTAACCCATACTTAACTTTTATGAGAAAAGGACTTACCTTTTTTTATTAGAGCCATTTTTAGTTTGTCATTGGGTAGAATCTACATGCACTCTGCTTTTTATAGTATATAAAACCATTTCTTTACAGTAATAAGTGATATTCAGACTGATAAACTACAGATCCTGAATGCCTCCTGAATCAGAAGAAAAGATAAAATAATGTCCAGTAGCATATAATAGTTGATGCTGTGTGTTATTTCCTTGATTACCATCAAATTGTGATACTTATTTCATAATTATTTACTAAACTCTATTCACTTTATCAAACATCCCCATTTTCCAACCTTCCTGGGGAGTTTCCCTGGTTGAAGTCTATTTTTTTGTACCAAGTATGACAGATTTTTCCATAATGAACTCAGTTGTCTATAGTATTGATATGTTACTTGAGTTCAGGTTTCGTTGTTATTAAACTTTCCATGTGTTTCTAGTTTGACTAAACTAGATTAAAAATGGTATTCAAATCTTAGTCTCTCAGTTAGGAGCATTTGGCCCAGGTGATTACCCATAGCTTCTATTTGATATATATTTATTAAGTGACTAAATCTAGGGCCATTTAAATTATACCTGAAAGGCTGCTATGCACAGATACCTGATGTGGATAGACAGAACATCATTTTAAAATCAAGTAACATCTTCCTTACATAATACTTCATTGTTGTGTACTTGATTTACGTCTAGATGCATTTTCATATCTCATAAAATTATCTACATTTAATTATTAGTTTATTTTTGACACAGAAAACTTTGTGTGCCAATTCAGTCTATGTTTAATCCTTCACACCTCTCCAGTCTCCTCTCTTGCCACTCTCTCATTCAGATTTTATACTCCACCCCCTCAAAGTAAATTCCTCACACACCATGCTGCCATCACTCCCATGTCTTTGTCCATGCTGTGCCCTCCTCCTTCCTATTCCCACTCCCACCTTTCACCTTCCCCTGACTAAGTCCTGATCATTTTTAAGGCTCGGTCAGTCAGCACTTTCTGCAACCTTCCATGCAGGTTGGAGGTTTCCTTTCCTTCATCACTGGATGGAGGCCGCTCCTCTCTGCGTCCCTGATTCCCTGTGCATGTATCAGTGCACTTACGACCATCTTTTGTAATCTCTCCCCACACTAGACTGAGCTGTGAAGGAGAGCTGGAAGGGCTTTATTCACTTGATCCTTGGCCTCCCTGGTACTTGCCCAGAGGCACACCGACTGCTGTTAAATAAGCTACAACTCCTGCTGCTCTCAATTCGGAGTGTCTACCCTTGTGATGTGGAGTTTGGACACATATTTGAAAGCACTGTTTTCTTCTGTCCTCAGCATCTTAACACATACATCACATCTTTTTCAGCTGGCAGTCATGAGTCTCTAGTTCATCCATTCTAGCTGCTCTGAAGGATAACAGTGTGTGTCTTTGAGGACCCCTTCCTCAAAGCAAATTTCACTTACGTCGTATGGCCTAATAAACTATCTAAAACCGACCCTCCATGTTTGGTAAAAATCTATCAAGCCATTTTTATAAATTACCGAAACTTCTTTATATAGATTTTTTTTTATAAACCCAGTGTTAAGCACAGTGCCTTGCACATTGCAGATGCTTGGTAGAATGTTTGAACAAATGAATAAAAGAATCAGCTAATGATGTGGTAGTGACTGTATATAGTTAAACTTTTATAACTCTTTGAGATGAATTTTCCGTTTCCTATGAGCTTGCATTGAATTGACTCCAGATTATTATTGTGCTGTAACTGCTGTGGCATGGAATTAAAAATCTTTGGATCTCTTCGATCTTATTCACAATAGACAGAGTGTCATCATTGTGTATTTCCATCTACAATATGGGCCATTCCATGCTAGTGGAACCAGTCATAGTTTTTTATAAAAAATTTACGTTTCTCTTAGAATGAATCCCAGTAGTGAGAAAAGAAGGGGCCAGATGAGTAGTCTATAAGTTAAACCTAAGAACAATTTTTTTTTTTTTGAGGAAGATTAGCCCTGAGCTAACTGCTGCCAATCCTCCTCTTTTTGCTGAGGAAGACTGGCCCTGAGCTAACATCCATTCCCATCTTCCTCCACTTTATATGTGGGATGCCTACCACAGCATGGCTTGCCAAGCGGTGCCACGTCTGCACCCGGGATCCGAACTGGCGAACCCCGGGCCGCCGAAGTGGAACTTATGCACTTAACCGCTGCGCCACTGGACCGGCCCCTGAGAACAATATTTGAATGGGCAAAGTTTCATGCCTTTTGACTGTTTCATTATCAGAGGAATGCCTTGGTTGTACAATATTCTCATCCCTAGTGGGAAATTGGGTCTTCTCAGAATTTTTCTATCTCCGTTATAGTCCCATAGCCCCACTGAGAATGAAGATATTCAATAAATACCCAGTGGCAGTGTCTTTGACCTAAGATACGCAAGAAATGCAAGGCTTTGATACAAGGACTCTTAATCAACTCATTTCCCTACAGCTAAGGGCAGCTATTAGCATTATTGTTATTACTAAGAAAAATGCAGACTGATTCATTCATCCAAGAAATTCTTGACTACCAAATATGTATGTGGCACTGTGGGATGTTACATAGCCCAGTAGAAGTAAGATATCATTTTTTAAAAATTAATACAAAATAGGAAGTGATGATTCAAATAAGAGAGGTTTGTTTAACTGGCCTGTAAATTACCATACAGTGTTTACAGTTTTCCGAGCATTCTGATGGGTAAAATTTTATTTGATATTCACAACCACCAAATTAGGCTAGACTTTACTACATTCCTCAGTTTTACAAATACAGGAAAGTAAGTATATTGACACTGACATTGTACAAGTTCTATTTGTATGCTTTTCATTTATCTAGCTTTTTATAATCAGAGGAGTGTGAGAAGAATCATAAAAGTTTGCTCTGCTTAGCCTGGATAGAATCCCCATTGGATTTGAGACAAAACTGAGAGAGGTGTACATCTTCGTAATATAAATGCACAAGGAAAAGAGATGGTGTTAGAACCTTGTCTGATTTCTTCTTTGTCTCTAGCTGTTAGGGTAGTTACTACATATATCTGGCTTTAATGTTTGCCCTTAATGAGACCTGCATAAAAGTATGAGACAACTGGTATGTACCTCTTGATAAGCACCGGTAGAGTTCAGTCCCACAGATGACAGTTTTATGATTTGTGTGTTGTAAATATGACATAGGAGTTAAATATTTTGTTTTAAAGATGGTTTTTTTAAGTCGGTTAGGTAGTATTTTCTGGTAAATTGATTCACAGCTGTTTTAAAACTGTTTTGTTTCCTTCAGATCTATAAACTGTAGGCATTAGCCTATAATGAAACATTAGGCCAGTAATGAAAAACACCGGTCATACCTTTCATTTACATTTTTGAAGAGGATACAAACATGTCGAAAGGCAACTATAAAAGCCTTTAAAAAATATTAGCAAATTGGGGGCCAGCCCTGTGGTCGAGTGGTTAAGTTCGTGCGCTCCGCTTTGGCAGCCCAGGGTTTCACTGGTTTGGATCCTGGACACGGACATGGCACTGCTCGTCAGGCCATGCTGAGGTGGCATCCCACGTGCCACAACTAGAAAGACTCACAACTAAAGTATACAACTATGAACAGGGGGGATTTGGGGAGAAAAAGCAGAAAAGAAAAAGAAAGATTGGCAACAGTTGTTAGCTCAGGTGCCAATGTTTTAAAAAAAATTAGCAAATTGAATCTAGCAATATATAAAAGAAGGAAATAGAGCATGACCACGTACATGGGAATGTACTGTTGGTTCAACTTTGGAAAACCAATCAATATAACTCGCCATATTAACAGAATAAATAAGAAAAACCATATGACCATCTCCATAGATGCAGAAAAACCATTTGAAAAAATTCAAATCCATGTATAATAAAAAAGTAGAAGTAGAAAGGAATTTCCTCAACCTGAAAAAGATTATCTACAAAAAACCTACTGCAAACATCATACTTAATAGAGAAAGACTGAATGCGTTCCCCCTAAATTAGGAATAAGACAAGAATATCTGCTTTCACCACTCCTATTCAACATTGTTCTGGAGGTTCTAGCTAGTGCAGTAAGGCAAGAAAAAGAAATAAAACTGTCTATATTCACATAAGATACAGTTTTCTTTGATGACAGAGAAAATCCCAAAGAAGTTACAAAAGAAGCTACTAAAACTAATAAATGAGTTTAGCAAGATCACACGATACAAGATCAATATACAAAAATCAAACAACCTTCTTCATATTTAGAGGTTTCTATACCATGGTTTCACTATATTGTTAATGATTATTTTGTATAATTTCTACAAACAAATATGCTGGATGACTTTCAATCTTATTCAAACAAAGCGCTTTCCTTGAAAAAGATAAACTATCAAAATAAAAAAAAATGCTATTTATAATAGCATCGAAAAAAACATGAAAACTTAGGTATAGATATGTATGCTAAAAACTATAAAACACTGATGAAAGAAATCAATGAAGACCTAAGTAACTGGAGAAGACTCAATATTGTTAAGATGTCAATTCTGCCTAAATTAATTTAGACATTCAAAGCAGTCCCAATCTAACTGCCACCTTGAGATTTATTAGAAATTGACAAACTGACTCTAAAGTTTATGTGGAAAAGCAAAGGAACTGGACTAGCCGAAACAATTTTGAAAAAGTTGGAAGAGTCATGCTATCTGATTTCAAGATTACTATAAAGCACTGGTTCTCAACTGGGGAAAATGTTGCCCCCTCCAGGAGACATCGTCTGGAGACAGTTTTTATTATCACAGTTATTGGGAGAGGCATAGTTGCTACTTTGATGCTGGCATCAAGTAGGTTGCTGCTCACCATTGTTTAATGCTCAGGAAAGCCCCTAGAACAAAGAGTTATCTGGTCCAAAATAGCACTGGTGTCACTGTGGAGAAACCCTCTATAAAACTACATTAGTAATCAAGACAGTGTAGTTTTGGCACAACAATAGACACATATATCAGTAGAACAAAATAGAGAAGCTGAAAATAGACCCACACACATATGGTCAATTGATTTTTGACGAAAGTTCAAAGGCAGCTCAATGAGGAAGTCTTTCATCAAATGGTGTTAAAACAATTGGACATATGTATGGAATACTTTGGCCCACACTTTACACTATATTAAAAAATAACTCAATGGATTATGGACTTAAATGTAAAATGTAAAACTATAAAACTTCTAAAATAAAACGTAGAAAATCTTGTGAACTTGGTTAAATAAAGATTTCTTAGGTATATAAAGCACAGTCCAAAAAATAAAAAATTGATAAATTGAACTTGATCAAAATTAAAAACTTCTGCTCTTCAAAAGACGCTCTTAAGAAAATCCAGGGGCCAGCCCAGTGCCATGGTGGTTAAGTTTGTGCGCTCTGCTTCAGCGGGCCAGGGTTCATGGTTTTGGATCCTGGGAGCAGACCTATACGCCACTCATCAAGCCATGCTGTGGTGGTGTCCCACAAACAAAATAGAGGATTGCCATAGATGTTAGCTCAGGGACAATCTTCCTCAAGCAAAAAGTAGAAGATTGGCAATGGATATTAGTTCAGGACCAATCTTCCTCACCAAAAATAAATAAATAAGGGTTTGTATTGATAGGTACTGTATTATTAAAAGAAATAGGGTTTGCATTGATCGGTACACTATTAAAAAAAAATCCAGAGAAAAGCTATAGATTGGGAGAAAATTACAAATCACATCTCTGATAAAGGACTTTTATGCAATATATATAAAGAACTCTAAAAATCTAATAAGAAGAAAATAACCGAGTAGAAAAATGAGCAAAAGATTTGAATAGACACTTCATTAAAGCCATACAGATGACAAGCAGATGAAAATTTAATCCACATCATTAATGAATCATCCTAAATGGGCTTAAACAATAAAGGTTGAGTAAATTGATGCCCATGGGGAAAGTCCATAGAGAGATTGACATCAATCACCCTGAATGTTTAACAAAGTTATCAAAGATAAAGTTGCAGGGCTGGCCCAGTGGTATACTGGTTAAGTTTGTATGCTCTGCTTCGGCAGCCCAGGGTTTGTGGGTTTGGATCCTGGGCATGAACCTACACATCGCATGGTCAAACCATGCTGTGGCAGCATCCCACATACAAAATAGAGGAAGATTGGCACAGCTATTAGCTTAGGGCCAATCTTCCTCACCCAAAACAAAGAAGATACAGTTGCTTTAGGAAGGAGGGGGAGCTCTCCACTCTGTTCCTAAGGCAGACCAGCCCCTTCCATGGTCATGAGATGGATGCCAGCCCCAGGCAAGCTGCGTGCTGCCTCTCTTATGTCCAATCTGGTGAGAGCACGTCTGTCCCAGCATTCTAAGCTGGGGTCCTAAAATTCACCCTGATTGGCCTGTTTAAGTCGCATATCCACCCATAATGAAGCATGACTGTGGCCAGGAAACAGATTTATGCTGATTAGTTTAAATCTGAGCCACATGCCCCAACTCAAGTCATGAATTGTGTTAAATTCCTCCAAAGTTCAAGGACCTTAATGGAGGGAGGGTGACTACTCAGACTTCAGTAGGTAGAAATTTTCCAAGGAAGGAGAAAGGATGTTGGTGAGGCAGGCACATTAGTAACTCTCCATGTCTCAGTATTGTCATTGTTCCTCAGAGGGAAAAAAATTTCTAAATTATAGAAAGAGAACTAAGAAGAAAAATGTAGAGCCTGTGTGAAGCTATGGATGTCAGTTTTTTCCATGCAATTAACTATTACACAGTGCCCTGATGTAACCCTTCATTTCTGCTTGTAAGCGTGATTGAAAATGACTCCTAAAAAAGAACATAGCGATGAGTTGTTACAAGTGTGGGAGTTAGTGTTTAAAAATATTACATATTTGGAGATTTTCCTCCTAGCTGTCTTAACCAGTTCTGAATTCTTTAAGGAGTACAATGTCTTACTCCCTGTAACACTCTTTTCTGGCCGATGGTCTTCCTTGATCAGGAGGTGCTCATGGAGCTCCTAGAGCAGTGTGCAGATGGACTCTGGAAGGCTGAACGCTACGAGCTGATCGCTGACATCTATAAACTCATCATCCCCATTTACGAGAAGAGAAGAGATTTCGAGGTATCTGAGCGGGTTTGTTTTTTCCTGTTTGAGAGGACACTGGAGTGGCACATATCCCCAGACCTTCCTACATGCAAAGAGCAAGCAAGCCACCGTCAGAGATGAGCAAGTGGTCTCTGACCCTCCACATGGTTCCTCTAGTCACCACCCTCAGAGCCACCAGGTCTTACACACACAGACCCCACCTCTCCACAGACCCTGAATCTTGAACAGCAAGGGTTGGCAATTCTGTCACTTCACTTTTGAAAGGTTGCCAGGAACAGAGTTTTATAATCACCAGGTGCCTTTTTCCTCAGAACTCTTCCCTGTTCCACCTGCATGGAAAAATGGTAACCCTTCCCTCCTTCCTGGGAAGGAAGGTTGTCCATTTTCTCTTAGCATAGCAAATGAAGTAGGAAAAGCAGGGGTGAAAAATGTTGGCATCGGACTGGACCATCTCCAACATTTCAAGCTAACTTGAAAACAGAATTTGCTTACTGCAGTATGAAAATCTGATGGGTCCTCAATACGCAAGATGGCCCTTTGGGTAGGAAACATTACAATTCAGAAGTGATCTCTACCAGTTGTACAGACAAAATACATTCTTGATCTTTTCTTTTTTTTAACTCAAGTCCAAGGAATTTTCACCTACATTATCTCATTTAATTGTTATTTTGAAATTGATTCTACTAGTTGCAAGTGGGAGGAAATGGGTTTTGTTCTGTTTTCAGAGGCTGGCTCATCTCTATGACACCCTACACCGGGCCTACAGCAAAGTGACCGAGGTCATGCACTCGGGCCGCAGGCTCTTGGGGACGTACTTCCGAGTGGCCTTCTTCGGACAGGTGAGTCTCCTCTCCGTCTGTAGGCTGTCCCAAGTCCTTTTTTTTTTTTTAACTCTATAAAGTAGTATTTTGTAAATTTTCTGTTTTCTATAAGTGCTAATTTGATGAATTTGTCATATTTAGTATGATTCTTATCTTCCTCAGTAGTAAACTTTCTGCTTTTTTTCTTTCTTCCTGTCTTTTCTTTATTACTTTCTTAAGGCAGCGGTAAGTTCTCCCTCCATAAGACGTTCTTAGCGACATCTTTGGTACTTCAGTGTGGTTTGCAAGTTTCCTTTTCAAGTCTGTATGTGTATCTGTCCAGTCATTACAAACTCCAAAAAAATTAACATTTTATTCCATTTACAGAAATAAATCACCTGTTTCCTTATACAACTGCACTGCATGTTTTAAACCAAAATTAAGACTTTCTGGTTTCCTTTGTCCTTATGCATCTCTATCTTATGTAATATAATATCTCCCCAAGTTATATTTACCATTGTAATGTTCAGAAACCCTATACGAAAGGGTTCATTTAAATTTAACTGAAAGTTTAACCTCCAAGTCTCTAACATGATTAAATGGTATAAATTATAATCCATTTATTTAGGGTGTGTGGTTTTCTATGAGCATTATATAACCTTCAATTTATTCTGTTATTGTCTTTTATAACTTTATAGCAATACCAGTTTACAGACAGTGAAACAGATGTGGAGGTAATTACAGTAAATGCTTTAAAAAGCAAATAATATAGTGAAATTACTGCATCAAAACTCCTAGTTTGATGTGGGTGTTTTTTGTTTCATATTAGCCTGCATTTTTTTATATACTGTGTTTTTTGCACCATTTTCTATCTTTTATTTTAGATGAGAAACATTTTTTTAAAAATTTATTTTAAATATTAACCTCAATCTGGACTTTTAAATTTTCAACCTTTTTCACTTCCCATGCACTTCAAAGCCTTGTTGTATTCAGATATGATTGGTGCTAAAACAGATGATGACTGGTAATAAGGAAAATGTTTTCTGATATGGTACTGCCACCTATTAATATTTTTCTCATCAGTAAAGCAAAATTTATTGCATGTAACCTTTGCCGAACCTACTCCAGACCTGAATGCTTCCATTTATGCTGTGACATCCTGTGTTTATGGGAGTGGTCAGGAGAAGGGATGTGTGTGCACTCTGAGGCCTGCCTATAGCAGGCTGCAGAATCATTTCCTAGTGAGTTCTGCTTCTTGGGAATGTGAAACAGGCTTGAAACCCATCATTAGACTTCACTGAAAGAACACAGTCTTGAATCCCCAATCTTTCATTTCACTCAACACGTAATGACAGCATTCTTGAATGAGTTTGCAGTTTTGTGTTCTTCCTTTATCTTTGCACTCAGACTTCACATTATTATCATTTTCCTTCCTATTCGGAAAGCTTCTTTAAGTAGGATTTTATTTTAGATCATTCCCTTTTTTTTTTTTTTTAACCCTTATAACGAACAAATCCTTCCTGGGTGGTACGCCTTGGGCTTGTATTTGGGGGTATCTCTAACTGTGCCTTATGTCACAGGGATTCTTTGAAGATGAAGATGGAAAGGAGTATATTTACAAAGAGCCCAAACTCACGCCTCTGTCCGAAATCTCCCAGAGACTCCTTAAACTTTACTCAGATAAATTTGGTTCTGAAAATGTCAAGATGATACAAGACTCTGGCAAGGTAAGACCATGTTTGGAAATGTTTCAGAACAATATAATATTATTTTTATTGATTATACATGATGGATCATGTATGTTCATAAATGTGTGTAGATAAAAGACCCAAGAAAAAATTGGCCTTGAGCGGCAAGTGTGGGTTTTTTCTTCTTAATATGTTTCTGTGCTTTTCAGATGTCCATTAAGCAAATCTTTATTTCATAATTTTAAAAAGATTTTTTTTACAAAATAATTAATGTCTGAAAGGATGTACCATTTTTAGTACATATGTTTAGACACTCTGTAAGAGTAGGGTCCAACGTTCTGTTTCTCACTGCACTTTTCCCTGGTCTTGAGCACAGTGCCTGGCGCATTCCCTGATACTCTGACTGACTGATTGTTGGCTGTATGGACAGATGGACTGGCAAACGGACAGACCAAGGAATGAACTGACTAGCCAGCACACTTGTCAGAATGAGATCTACTTTCTATTTAGAGAGGCTGTCCTCTGCTCTATTGCTCTCATGAAGACCCTTTCTGAACCTACACGTTTTTCCTGGATATTTATGTGTCTCACTGTCTACAGGACATCTCCAGGAAATTGAGTGGCCCTTTGTTTCCTGAAACTCAGGCCAAGATAGAGCTCCTGTTCTTTGCATTAAAAATGTTCCTCCTGTTCAGTTTCCAGCACTGATAAGCTCTACCTCTTTCTGTGTCCACCATTTTGGAGGATCCTTAGTTCATTTTCCATCCTGAGCCCTGCTTTGGAGTTCCCAGTGTCTGGAATCTGTTTCCTTGGGGCCCTTTGTTTTCTCTAGAGAAGAATCTTCCAATCTCCTGCTCAGGTGGTAGAGAGAGGACAGGGAAGGGGGTAATTCTGGATTCTGGATGCAGGACACAAGTCTGCAGCCTTTCACCTATTCTCCTTGTGTTCTGCTCTGTACCTAACCCCTGCTTCCGCCGAGACTGGCAAACCCACTTAGACATTTTCCAGACCAGTTTCTCCAAGGAACAATCTCTGCTTTCTGTGGGGCAGGGACTAAGGAAGGGAACCTGGGGTTCCACCACTCCAATAAACTTTGGGCCCCTTGCCCTGGTTTCTGCCCTACACCTCTGCCAGTCACCTTAATCCTTGTGCTGGTCTTCTATGGATATCAGTCCATTCAGGCTGCTGTAACAAATACCAAAGACAGGTGGCTTATAAACAACAGAAACTTATTTCTCTCACTTCTGGAGGCTGGGAAGTCCAAGATCAAGGCATCGGCAGATTTGGTGTGTGGTGAGGGCTCGATTCCTTGTTTCTAGACGGCCATGTCTACACTCTCCTCACATGGTGGAAGGGGTGAGAGAGCTCTGTATGGTCCCTTTTATTAGGGCACTAACCCCGTCCATGAGGGCTCCACCCTCATGACTTGATCACCTCCCACTGCCTAATGCTATTACATTGGAGGTTAATATTTCAACATATGAATTTGTGGGGAACTCAGACATTCAGTGTACAGCAGCAGGCTTCTGAGGGGTGCACTGACTTGCTTGTTGTTACCCACTCCATGGGAACTTGGCTTAGAACTTCCTCCGTTCTGCCAAGTCAGGTAGTACACCTCCATACACCTGCTGTCTTCTGTCCTCTTTTCTTGGTTCTTGCAGGTCAGTTCTTTACTATTATTTTAAGAGTCGCACAAAGGAAAAGGGATAAGAATACTTTAGTCCATTTTTAACCAGAAACCTCAGCACAATCTGTTTAAGACCTACTTTTTTTCCAGACCAAATTACTAAGGTCCACCTTCCTTTTTCTCTAAAACCAAAACCTTTGTCTGGGTCAAGCTGTGGCTTTAACATTACAGCCTTTTCTCAAGGTTCTCCTATGTTCTTCTTCCCCTTTTCGTATGTGGCCCCCTATGCGGCAGCTGAAAGACCGTCTAGACTCTCTTCTCTTCCCCCAAACCCCAGTCCTCCATCCGTTCTGCTGATACATACATAGAACTTTGAAAATGAAGACTGGGGAAAAAACCACTGAAAACTAGGCAAGAATGTTCATGTCCACTGCTTTTAAATTGTTTCTGCTAAAGAAAATTAATACGTTGGATACAATTATAATGATTAGCCAGAGGGTTTTTCTAAATAGAAAAATAACTTATGACGTTATGTATTATCTTAACTTACAAAGTTTAAGGCACTTTCATTTTTCTTCATAACATCTCTGTTAAGAGATCAGTGGTGCGTCATTATTTGAGACCAGTAAAACCATTTTGGGTTCGTTGGTTGGCCTGCCCTGAGTCCAGTGCAATCTGCAAATTCTCTGCACAGTCATTACTTTCGTGTCCCCTTCTATTGCTCTGGAACTTTAGATAGAATTAGTATATATAAAATTGATTTGTCTCCCTAAAACTTTTGGTTTTGTATGGAAAATCCCTGTGTTTAGTTCTCTAACATGTAACAGAAGTTAGAGCACTACTAATCCTAGTTTTTAAAGCGTTTATGTGCTGAGTTATTCAGGAACTAAGCTTATGGTTAATTATTCTGTACCTGTACTAAATTTATCTACATCTGTTTATATCTAATCTAATCTATCTACAGATTAATTATAATTTGGGGACCTAGATTTTAACCATTATTATTAAAATAAACATTTTTCTCTCTAAGCCAATTATATAAAAGTGCAGCTTAGGAAACAATCAGAGAAATCCAGACAAGGAGTCGTTCTACAAGAAAACTAGCATAATGTCTTCAAAAAATTCAGTGTCATGAAAAAAAATAGTGAGGAATTTTAGATTAAACAAGACTAAAGAGACATATCAGCTAATGTAAAATGTGATCACTGATTAGATTCTGTTTCAAACACAAATAGCTATAAGTAACATTCTGGGGACATTTGAGAAATTTTAATATAGACTGGGTATTGGGTGATATTAGGGAATTAGTGTTAATTTTGTTAGGTACAACAGTGTATTGTGGTTATGGAGGAGAATGTTCTCATTTTTAGCACACATGTTCCTGATGTTCACATGTTCCTCATGGTCAGCCACATGGCTGAAGTGTCATGATGTGTACCACTTACTTTGAAATGGTTCAGCTAAAAAAAATGTCTATACATGTATTTATAGAGACACATATGGGTATATGTGTGTGTATATTTGAAACAATCATAGCAACGTATTGGCAATTTTTTCTAAGTTGTGGGTTTGTGAATATTTGTTTTACTATTTTTTTTCCAACTTTCCTGAGTTTTTCCAAAACTTTTACCAATAAAAAGGGGAAAAACACAGCGTAGGTATGCTTTGAAATAGCACTAATCTTCCATTTTGTTCATTCATTTGAAGGTCAACCCTAAGGATCTGGATTCCAAGTATGCGTATATCCAGGTGACTCATGTGATCCCATTCTTTGATGAAAAAGAGTTGCAAGAAAGGAAAACAGAGTTTGAAAGATCTCATAACATTCGCCGCTTCATGTTTGAGATGCCCTTCACTCAGACTGGGAAAAGGCAGGGTGGGGTCGAGGAGCAGTGCAAACGGCGCACCATATTGACAGGTACGGTTTCTCGGTACCTGTCTTTGAGAATCCCATCCAGACACGTGCCTGGACACCACGATAAAGAGCTTTCCAAAGGGATCCAGAAGCTTAGTTAACTTTCCCCACTTATCCATTTCAGTTTAATGTTTATCTAATGCTTACTTTTGAATACTCATGACATTTTTCTTTTTATCTGTTTGCATTTTTTTCTTCCACCAGATCAGAAGTTCATTTCCAATGTAAGGTCCCTTACTGTTTTTATAATCTGTTGAAAACAGTGGGCCCTTATCTCAGAATGCTTTTGCACATAATTTCAGGTGATTTACAGTCTCTTCTAAAACCCACGTGGACCCCTCTCTAGGCCCGTGGCCCCCAGGTCAAAAGCCCCTGCACCCGAGTCCTGTGCGTACTTCACGGGAAGAGACCCCTTACGTATCTGTCGCAGAGGTCCCAGCACAGACCTGCTCGGAGATTTTAGGCGGAGTGAATAAATGGGACATGAGGCTGGATCTCTCCCACCTCATTGCTGAGAATGGTTAGCCAGCCTCAGCCTGAATACCTCCAGTACCAGGAAGCTCAGTGCATTCAGAGGCCACCCAGACAGCTGTTGAAGTTTTAATTGATCCTTTGGCACTGTTTAGCCATCGATAACTCGTTCTCAGAAATGTATTTTGCATCATTTCCCAGTTCCCGACAAGTACAGTCGTCTTGGGAGTGATTTTTATCTTCTTTGGGGGAGCTTGACCCATCCACTCTTAGGGTCAGCAACATGGCTGGGGTAACCTAAAATAAAACACTTTCTTGACTTTAAAAAAACCGGTGGAGAGGCCTGTTCAGAATGCCAGGTGTGTCTGTATCCACTACTTAGGCAAGTTTTTCAAAGAGGGGCCATAGTTAAGTCAAGCCAGGAAAGCACCTCCTGCTGGACTAGAAGTCGATGTTGTCAAGTGTTCCATCTGGGCGCTAAGATGGAGCATCAGAGTAACAAATGAAAGGAACGCTGCTAAGATGCTGCATTTCAAGTGAGGCTCCGCTCTCACTGTTGAATCGTGCGCTTTAAATGGATGAATCGTGTGGTATGTGATTGCTATCTCAGTAAAGCTGTTACCAAAGAAAGAATATGGCTCATTATAAAATAGCTCAGAACAGCATTTTGCAGAGGAATTCTTTACCCTTCCTATGAGGGAACTGAGATAAAAGTTAAAATGTTTTAAAAACCTGCATTCTTAAAGAAAGAGTCCCTGCTCCTGCTTTTAGAATAATAAGATAACATGTTAAGCACAAACAATACTGTCCCTCCCCCATATGTAAATGAATTGTTTTTCTAATGGACACAGTAACAAATTCTTCTTGTTAATAAGCAAGACAACTACATTTCTAAGTGGAGTCATTTTGGGAGAATTATCAGCTTACAATGTTTGTCTCTGTAGCTGCGATGACTTTGATTCCTTAAATCAGAGCTTATCAAAGGCTGTTCCTGGACCAGCAGCATCAACATCACCTGAGAACCTGTTAGAAATGCAGATTCTCGGGCCGCACCCAGACCTGCTGAATCAGACACTCTGAGGGTGAGGCCAGGCTAGTTGTGTTTAACCAAGCCCTCCAGGTGTCTGATGCCGCTCAAGTTTAAGAACTGTTGCTTTAAATAAACCTAGTTCACTGATGAGTCAGGGCCGGGGGTTTTTATTACGATTGTTTTGCTCTGGTAGCACACTGATTCATACAGTTACCAGAGGGTGTTTTCCCTGGCAAGATTTCCTTCAAGGTTATAGTTTACCATTTTTTTCATAGAAATACTGTAGATTAGATAAAGGATGTAAGCAAAGCTCTGAACCTGGCAGAACAGAGAGGACAAAGAGTAACTCCCCTTCAGAGAGAGGCAAAGGAGACACGTGTGGTTGACTCAGGAAGTAACCACCTTGCACAGCTGTGGGCAGTGCAGAGTCTGGGCCTGGGGTCCTGCAGACCTGGGTCTCATCCTCACTGTGTGACTTTGGGCAGGTCACTTAACCTCTCTGTGCCTTAGTTTCCTCATCTGTAAAATGAGTTATACTATCCATCTTGTGGTAAAAGAATTTTGTGAATTTTACCCAGGAAGGGAAAGAAAGTACCTCATTTTGCTAGATCTCACCCACCATCAGGCTCCTTGCCTTTTCTGGTTGATGAAGAGCACGAGGGGACTATAGTGCAACAAAACATGCAAAAATGGCTGCCATTACTGCCCTAAAAGATCTCAAAATATCAAACGGATGGTTACTGAGCAGCATAAAGATTTAGAAAAGAGTTAGAAAAATGCTACTAAAAACATGTAAACTTTGTGTCAACGTTTAGTTAAAGACACACAGACCGGGATTGTTCTGAAGACTTTGAGCTTGAGAGTTTTCCCTTATGTTCTTAATCTTTTAGGTTCTTCTTCCATTGCTTTGCTTCAGACCTGAGTTTTGGTCTTCCAAGTTGTAGGGACGCCCCAGCCCTCCCTGCCCTCTGAACCTGGCAAAGGCTCACTTTCCTGGATAGTTCGGTCAGTTAGCTGCAATTGTGATCATTTGAAAAACCTAATGATCACTCTCCAGGCCCCTTCGGTGTACACTCCTGAGCCTGCCTCCCAACATGATCCCCTCCTTTTCTTCCTTCATGGAACTCCTGCCATGGAGCTTCTTCCCAATCACCATTCCAGAGTCTTCCAAATCACGCCCAGACTCGGACTCAGGTTGGAAATATTCTCCTGCCCTTCGCCTTATGTTCAGTCTAACCAGACCGTCCAGTCACCCACACTTCTCAGCTGTCTCTTCCTCACTCTCCTTCCTAAAGGGCTGCAGATCATGAATGTGGGCCATTTATTAGTAACGTGATGGCTCGCTCAGTCCGTCACCTAATTTTCCACCTTCCAGACCAGTTTGCTCTTTCATTTAGTCTTTTGGGTGGTAATACATTCATTAATTCAGCAAAATATATTGAACACAGGTAGTGTTCCAACTTGGCATACTGACAAAACCAAGCTCTGGCTTGAGCAGCTTAGATCCTAGTGGGAGGAGACAGATGATAAACTGTAAACATAGTGGGTAAATACACCTGTGTTGGAAGGAATACATATTGTGGACAAGAGCAAAAGGAGATTGGAAATGAGAAGTTAAGAAAGGAGGGAAATGAGAGGTGCTGTTTAAATAGGGTGGCTGGGGTAGACCTCACTGAGGAGATGATGTTTGGGTCCAGACTTGAAGGAGATGAGGAAGAGGGTCTTGCAAATGTCTGGTGGGAGAAGGAGCTGTTGGCGCAAAGGCTGGCACTGGGGATGTCTGTGTCCATGCATTCAGGGGACCAGGGGATGACCAGTAGGCTGGTGTGACTGGAGCCCAGTGAGCCTGAGGGAGAGGAGAAGAGGTGGGTCCAGCAAGGAAGTCAGGAGGCCAGCTGGTGGGGGAGTCCCAGATCACATGGACCTGGTAGGCTCAGGGACAGATTCTGAGTTTTCTGTATCATTATACCTCTTCTTTGCCGCTTTAAGTCTCCAGTTACCATCACAAGAAGCAGTGACTCAGGACTTTTGCAGTGAATGAAATCAGTATAATCTATGGACACCTCACAAACATCGTTGGAGATGGTTTTTCTCCCTGAAATGATGGTGCTACTGCACCATGGCACACAAACACTGTGACTAATCGTATGTGTTTTGACATGACTGTTAGCCTCATGAAACATTTCCACAGGTACTTCCTTCTTAGAAATGGGAATGTTGTAGCACTCCTCTATAAAGCACATCAGTCTGTCACATCCTGGTACACCTCTGGTTGGAGGACCACTTCCCTGTCTCCTTGGCTGGTAAGCAGCAATGCCTAGCTCTTGTCACACTATCAAAGGAGCTTTCAATTCAAAGAGGATTTATCCATCCCAGTGCTGTCACTTAAAAACTGTGTGTCTGCAAGGAACGCAAAAGAAATAGGAGGCCCAGACCCTTGGCTTTAGATTGATAAAACACGTAGAGACTAGAACAGGCATGTGAGTGTGTGATAAATGAGGTTGCATAGAGTTGAACACCTTCTCCTGCTTTGTCCAGACTTTGGGGGGCCCATCGGAACTCTGTGATCTATGGGGAGCTGGCCATGTTTTCTCATTTTTGCTAAGTCCTTTCTGAGTAAACCCTCCCCAGCCCCTTACTAAATAGTAACAAATCCAAACACAACACTCCCATCTTATTTTTGCTTGTTAAAAAATAGAATAAGCTTTTAAGTATCTATCTATATGTCTATTAGTAAAAATATGTTAAATGAGAATATTATAGATATTTATATAACATAAAGCATGGAAATATGAAACAGACTCAAATTAAAATTCATCTGTTCATTTTTAAACTTAACTCTTTGGTGTTGGTATGTTCAGGTATCAAATTATGATAGATGAAAATAACATTGATTTTTTGGATAAAAAACTATCTAAGGGGGCCAGCCCCATGGCCAAGTGGTTAAGTTCACATGCTCCGCTTCAGTGGCCCGGGGTTTTGCCAATTTGCATCCTGGACATGGACATAGCACCGCTCATCAGGCCACGCTGCCGCAGCATCCCACATGCCACAACTAGAAGGACCCACAACTAAAATATACAACTATGTACTGGAGGGATTTGGAGAGAAGAAAAAAACGATTGGCCTCAGTTGTTAGCTCAGGTGCCAATCTTTAAAAAAAAAAAAAACTAAGAAAAAGTAAATGTTTTTACTTACATTGTTTACTCATTTAAGTTTCAAAATATCTTCTTATTAGTATTACTCCAACAGTTTGTGAATATGTGGTTCATAAAATACTTTGCTTGGAAATATATTTTTACTTGTTATTTTTCATTGGTTTCTCTGATTTCTACAGACATAAGCATGTGATTCAGAGTTGTTCCTTGGAGAAAAATGAATTGTCTCAAGCATATTTTTATGAACTATTTTCTGACTTAATCTGTATGTGATACCTCAAAACTGTTTAGTCTTTTTTATATTTTCAAAGCCATCTTATACCTACTTTTAAGCTCATTCAGATCTCACAACTTCAAGGAAGGCAGGGCATTCATGGATGAGAATACTGAGCAGGGAGTGATAAAGTGATTTCTTCAAAGACACACTTCTCACATTAAAGCTTAACAAGGACCTAACTCTCCTGACTTTGTATGATACAACCTGTCATTAAACATAAACAATGATAAAGGAAGAAAATAGTCTGTTTCCACAAAATACTGGCATATGACTTTGGCAGACTTTGGGTTTCTTATCTGTAAAACGGGAATAATAATTACTTCTACCTCAATAATAGTAAAGATCATGCAGGCTATGGAATAATTCTGGCACTTGCTCCTCTGCAGCAATACACTGCTTCCCATATGTAAAGAAGCGGATCCCTGTCATGTACCAACACCACACCGACCTGAACCCCATTGAAGTGGCCATTGATGAGATGAGCAAGAAAGTGGCTGAGCTCCGGCAGCTGTGCTCTTCGGCTGAAGTGGACATGATCAAACTGCAGCTCAAACTCCAGGGCAGTGTGAGCGTTCAGGTGAGCCAAACCATGGAGCCACAGGGGAAAGGCTCCTTCGGACCTCGATAAACTTCAAGTCATTCACACCACCAGGGTCTAGTGTAGATCCCTGGCTTACCAGGCGATCCGCGTTACCTCCCCACAGTGTCTGTGTGCAGTTTCTCCTGACATCAGAGCGGGCAGTAGCCTTAGAGCTCCCACCCCACCCCATCCCACCTACCAGAGCTGTCCTTCTTGCTAAGCCAACAGCTAGGGCAGAGACAGCTCTCCATACTAACCTGTTTTTTGGTAATTTGGGGAATTCTAGGTGCCTAATTGGAAGCTTCAAGACTCTTCTAAACATAAAGAAATGTGGGTAGATACAGATTTTTTAAATAAAACTATTGTTTCTGGTTTCTATGAAAATTGTATCTGAAAAAATACCGTAAGTTTCACTCTCTTAAGGGTGTCTTTTGATTAACAGAAATTCTTCATTTTAATATAGCCCAATGAATCAATTTTTCCTCTACTCGTAGCATTTTTGGTGTCCTCTTTAAGAAATCTTTCTTAAATCTGTTTCAAAGATGCTCTCCTATGTTCTCCTCCTTTGTTCAGCATTCCTTCCAATGTAGATCTGCAATCCGTCTGGAAGTGATTTTGTATGTGGTAGCAGATAGGGATCAAAATATATCTTTTTTTCCATATAGCTATGAAGTGTGCACCATTTATGGAAAAGATCATTCTTGATCTAGGTACTGATTATACAGATATGTTCAGTTTGTGAAAATTCATCAAGCTCTACACTTACGTGTTCATTTCTGTTTGTATATTACACTTCAATAGTGCGTTTTTTAAAAGGTTTCTTACTTACATGGTTTCCTGGGAAACTGGTAAATGTTAAATAACCTCCCTCTGGTGACTAGTATGCCTCTTGCTTTATTGACATTTCTAAGTGTATATGAATAACTCTAGCACTTGTTTTACATGTGTGTGTGTATATATATATGTACACAGACGTGTGTGTGTGTGTGTGTGTGTATCGCCCTATCTCCAATTCTTTTCTCTTTCAAGAAGGGTGTGTTTATGAAAGTTACATGTAGATTGTAGTATATAGATTTTGGGATTTTCTTGGTTCATTTTGTGAAATCAGTTTTTGTCAACTTTTTATCAGGAGTTGTTGCCTAACATTTTTCTAAATGTCATTCACCATGAAAGTATTTGCAGATATTTTTAACATCTTCCCTTATGGCCCAAAAGACTTAGGTGCTAAAATAAGTTATCAAGTGAATATGATAAATATTCCAGTAATGTAAGTGGTTACATAACAGGGCCAGAGGCCACAGTTTTCTGCAGTTAAAAACAAAACCACTCAATAACATGGCCTAGGAACATCATGCCTCTATCAAAAGGCCAGCGGAGGAGTGTGGATACCAGTAAAGGGTGGGGCTAGACAGGTTGAGCTTTCTAAAGGGCAAAATGTGCCCTGCCATTTGGTGGTGACCTTAGAGTTTTATAAATGCTCAGTCATCTTGGAAAGCAAAGAATCCCATGGTGAAATGAGGATATTAAGTTTATATGTGTTTGCCCACCAAGATAACAACAAAGTTGGAGCCAGAGGAAATTGATTTTATCATTTTATTTGTCTGTTTCTGTAGTTCTTTGACCAAGAGCCTCACTGGGGTTGCTGTTGTACAGGACAGAGCCATCAGGGTGCCTTCATGGCGCTGCACTCCAAGGTCTTGTTATCTTAGACCTTACAAAGTCTCATCAGCTCTCCTCTTTGCCTCTTCTTAAAATTGAATATATTGTATCATTTTGGATAATTGGTCATTTGGGTCATCTTCAGGTTGTTAACATAGTTCCCCACACATATCCAGTGTGATGACATATTCAGTCATCACACAAGATTAGCTAGTTGTTCCTGTTAGGGCCCACCTCTAACCACAATGGCCGTCTGTCTCCCCACCTCTGGTGTGAATTCTCACAGCTCGGTTCTCCTGCCATTACTGTACAAGTCCTGCACACCATGGAGCCCTTCCCCTTCACCAACAGTGACAGACAAGACAAGTCCTGCACACCATGGAGCCCTTCCCCTTCACCAACAGTGACAGACAAGACAGACAGCCTCCCTACTTACTTACCTTCCAAGCCCACCAGACCTCCCAGGAAAAATTAGGCAGTATCACATGGTCAAGGCCTTTCCCAAGCTGTCTCAGATGCCTGGAACTTTCTCCTCCCCATCCAGTGTGTCTAACCTTCTTTCTCTCCACATTCTCACATTTCCTAACTTACCCAACTTCAGAGAACTCTTCTTGGCTAATTGAAAGAGAGATGCAGGGTGCTGGTTCACTTGACACGTTGCTGAATGTCCCTAATCTTTGGCCTTCTAGCACACCTCACACTGTTGCTTCATTCGAGGACAGCAAACCAGTGTGGCCGTAGCTGCCTATACAGTTCCATGAGGTGAACAGTTGATTTTTAAAAACTGGTGTATTTCCCATATTTTTCAGTTTTTCACTGAACTCACTAGATTGACCTCTTAGTCAGTATGGTGGAGCACAAATACCAATTGGAAGACTTGGGCTCTGATCTCAGGCATTTTGCTTACTGGCTGTTCAACTTTGAACAGGTCCTTAAATTTTCCAAGCATTGGTTCTTCCTACATAAAAGGAACCATCAACACAAGTGCCCTGAGAATGGCTGAGATGATAAAATCAAATGACATATAACAATATAAGCCTATTTCACACTTTCCTTTTTTGAGTTATAAGTTCCTGGAGGGCAGGGGTCATGACCAACTCACTCAAACAGCATTTTTAGTACGTTCCAACTGAAACTAAATCAATGATAGTGGTAATTTTCTTCATAACATGATTTAAAATCTTTGTTCTTTATCTAGGTCAACGCTGGTCCACTAGCGTATGCCCGAGCTTTCTTAGATGACACAAACACAAAAAGGTATCCTGACAATAAAGTGAAGTTGCTTAAAGAAGTTTTCAGGTAAACCACACTGGAAACGTCCTTTTCTCTTCAAGGATTCATCATTTCTGTGCTCATTCAGTAGATACCACCAGTTGGACTTATTCATTGTCCTCTACATGCCTTTTTTTTTTTTTCATTCCCGCACCATTTCAGGCAATTTGTGGAAGCTTGTGGTCAAGCCTTAGCAGTAAATGAACGGCTGATTAAAGAGGACCAGTTAGAGTATCAGGAAGAAATGAAGGCCAACTACAGGGAAATGGCAAAGGAGCTTTCTGAAATCATGCATGAGCAGGTAAGTGCCAGCCTGGAGTTCTTCTCATTTTTAGGGAGCATGCATCATTTTGGGTCTCAAGTACACCGTATGGTGGCCTAAACCTTCCAACATCCTTCCAGAATTTAGATATCTGAAGAATAATGTACATTGCTGCTACTATCGAACCACAGGTTACTTGGGGAACAGCTAACAAATTGCCTACCAGTTAGTATCTAACGTGACCAGAGGAGAGCAGCACCCACCTCTCTTCATTGCCCTTAGAGGTGGCTGCAGTTTATAAGCTTTGACCTTCCCCACCAATCTAGCTCAAAAAAATAAAACTCACATTAAAAGAAATACCCATACTCTTCCTAGAATTTCCTTTGTTCATCCAATCCTTTGAAAGAACAGGGTTTACTAGCCTGATTTAAGGACTTAGCTGTTGCATTAAATAACTTTGCCCCCTGGAGGAGAAGACAAGCATTTCACCGAATTCCTTTCACATCTTCAGTGCCATCAGTGGGACTCCAAACAGCACATTTAAAAAATGTGCCATTTAAAAAAAATAGGCTTGTTCCATTTTTGACTATTTACAGCTAACCCATGGGTGCCCCAGTGGATTCTTCATGGCTGCTTCTATATTCCTTGTCATTACGGGCATCTTTCCTGATTACAAGGTTACTATCGCCTTCCTGTATGAATTCCTTTCAGTAGGATTACTGATGTGGGCTCAGTAGTCATCAGAAGGGACAGCTGCCCCGGGAACCAAGTGAATGTCAAAAAGCAGCTGCCACATTGTTGCTTTTTGAGGGGTCCATTCTCCATCAACCAGGGTGACTTCTTCCCGGTCGCAGTACCAGTCTTTATAATTAGTGTTGGCACCTTAAGAACACTTAACTATTTTTGTCTGTTCCCCTACATTATTGTCTTTCAGTCCTGCAAAATGGAAGCTAGGACCATTTCTGCCAGTTAGTATATAACATGATGATTTACTTAGGAAATGTCTGTTGCAGGAAACTAGCTTAAATGTCTGAGATTTAACTTGCTTGCTTTTTTTTGTCCTCCATGCTAACACATTCAGATGGGATGGTAATGTCATTTTCTAATTTTGTTTTTCTGAACCTTGATAAACTGAGTCACATGAAGTTATTACTGAATTTGGACAACTGCAGACATTGGCGTCATGATAATGCATGTTCAGAAGAAGGCAACCCTCTTCTGGGCATTTAGAAAAGTAGGGAAAAAATTGAAATGATTAAAGAAATAAATATGTGAGTAATTAAGCAGAAAGGAAGGGTCTCCTGGGAACAAGTTTTTAGAGAAAACTCAAGGTCTTTTTCTTGAGGTCTCCAGATTCCTGTAGGATGGAAAGCTTGATCAGTGGGTGCCAGCATTTGGCACTAGAAAAGATGAAAGTAGGAAAAAATTATGGGCTGAAAATTGTAAAGTAAACTCCCAAATTATGTGGACATTTAATGCAGTGCTGTGCTGTAAACTGCACCTTGACCTTTTCACTATCTCAACAACTATGAAGATTAAACTCCTTTGAACCCTTAAGCAGAAAGGGTCGTGGCTGGAATAGACCTGATTTTGCTTTGTCCAGGGGAGCCTCTGAATGTATGTTGTTCTCAGTTTCGGCCTGGCAATAGGTCAAGTCTTGTGCTTAGAATTCTTCCCTGCATTACCTAGTATGAAAAGAGATTTTTTTCAGGTCAGAGGGGCAGCCACTATCTCTTTCCCAGGATGGAAATCTGTAAGACCCTGAGAAAAGGAGCCAGGAGAGAAACACAGGTGCTCCAGATTCATTTTAAAAGATGTTTCCAAAGGACAAGGCTAGGTCATGTCCCCATCAAGTATGTGTAAGATAGACTTCAAGCCACCTTATAATCTGATGAGTCTAGAAGGCTCTTCATTCACTAACTTGTGAAGGAAACAAAACATATTGTTCTTGACTTTTCTCCTTTTAATCCTGATCTGAAAAAGGTCATTTCCTAGATGAGCTGACCCAATCCCTCTGCAAACTGCCAAAGCCAAGCTATCTGAGCGCACCGTCATTCACGGTCTCGGTGACCACTGGGTGATAAATTGTGTGTGACGTGAAATGCACCATTTTGAGAAATGTTGTTCAGGGCGTTACACTTGGGTAATGTTGTGTTTCTGTGCCTCGAGATTTGCCCCCTGGAGGAGAAGACGAGCGTTTTACCGAATTCCCTTCACATCTTCAATGCCATCAGTGGGACTCCAACAAGCACAATGGTTCATGGGATGACCAGCTCGTCCTCAGTTGTGTGATTTCACCTCATGGATCACCTGTGGGGACTTGCTTTGTCATTTACAAACTCAGGATGATTTCCAAAACTAATCACTGGGCCCGTGCAAGACACGGGGAAGACCGAGCACAAGAAGTCAAGGGGAATGGGAGAGAAAGGAAATAAAGAACTGTGTTATTTCTTAGCACATTTTCTAGAGGAGTCATAAGAGGGTGCACGTATTTTTTTAAATCTCGCTGGCAATATTCAAACTTTTCATT
This sequence comes from Equus quagga, assembly GCF_021613505.1. NCBI lineage: Eukaryota > Metazoa > Chordata > Mammalia > Perissodactyla > Equidae > Equus > Equus quagga. Next base: position 14,526,265 of record NC_060272.1, read on the forward strand.
GTGTCTTAACAGAAGTGTGTGGTGGACACTCTTAAGCTGGAGTTAAATTTTATTCTTCCTTACAGAGTAGTATTAAACGGCCTAGAGAAAACAAGTGTTCTAGAATGTACATAGCAGGGACAGTAGCACTGAAATTGAGGCTGAGGTAACCTTTTGCCTCTAGGCTAAGCTGGAAAATCTTGAAAATATTTTTTTTTTCCTGTGGCACATTCAGGTTGAATACAAGAATTATTTTTGTGACTAGTTTTTGATGACCCAAGGGAACTGACCATTGTAATTTTTGTACCAGTGAACCAGAAGGTTTAGTGCTTTTATACTCATTTACTTGCATTTAAAAAATATGAAAGCTTAAGAAACTATGTGAGCCTAAAACTAGTCAAGCAGTTTAGAACCAAAGGCCTGTATTAATAAACACAACTATGCTAAAAATTTAAAAATAGTACAGTATATTGTTATGTACATAGAGTTTGTTAATACAGTCTCAGCATCCTGTATATACGTGTATTACATTTCTACATTTTTAATACTCACATCAGCTTCTGCATAAGTTTAATTGTGACAAATTTGTGCTGTACTTAGTATATACAATACACTTTACTGTTTTATTCTTGTACATAAAAAAGTGCAATATTGAGATGTATACAGTCTTTGCTATGTTAGGTTTATAAACTGTTTTAAAAATTTCATCCTTTTGCCAAAGTGGTGGAGTATGTAATTGGTAAATCATAAATCCTGTGGTGAATAGTGGTGTAATTTAAAGCTTTCACCATGTTATATTTTCTTTTGAGACATTAATTTAGTAATTTTATATTTGGAAAAATAAAAGTTTTTAATTTTATTTAACTAGAATCTCTGCCCTGCTGTAATTAAACATTCTGTACCACATCTGTATTAAAAATAACATTGCTGATTTTCCAGTAGTGAATACTGGGTATTTATTGTTTGACAGTCCTACGAGGGGCAGGATATTGAAATACTTGGGGGTGAGATAACGTGGTGTATGAAATTTGCTTTAAAATACTTGAGGGGGAAAAAAAGAGAGAGTTGGTCGATTAAACAAGTTTGACAGAAGCTCCGGTTGGGTACATGAGGAATCTAAGTTTCCATGAGACAGATTTCAAGGCAGGTCTAGAAGCCAGATCTTCCAGAGGACTTGGATAAATGCTTTGTTGCACTGTGGTCTGGCTCTGAATTCTACTGCAGTCATGCGCCACATAACAACAACATTTCAGTCAGCGATGGACTGCATATATGACAGTGGTCCATGAGATTACAATGGAGCTTAAAAATTCCTATTGCCTAGTGTATCTGGAAGAAGACACCCAAAAGGTTCATCCGTGACTCCAAAGGATTTGCCAACGATGGAGAGATTGCAAAAATCAGCAAGGCTGTGGTTGAGATGGCAAACAGCTTTAACCTGGGTGTGGGTGTGGATGAGGACGACGTTGAGGAGTTCCTAGAAGTGGTTCTTGAGGAATTGACTAATGAGGAGTTGTTGGAACTGGAACAAAAATGCATAGCTGAGGAAGAGGCAAGAGAATAAGAAACTATAGGAGAAGAAAAAGAACCCCCAAGAAATTCACAGCAAGAGAATAAGAAACTATAGGAGAAGAAAAAGAACCCCCAAGAAATTCACAGCAAAGGGTTTAGCAGAAGTTTTTGCAGACCTCCACGAGTTCCTTAAAAAGTTTGAAAACATGGACACCCTGAACACCGAAAGTTTTCATTAACAGCAAGGAATGTTCATGATGCATTATCTGTTTACAAGCAAATCTAGGATGAAAAAAAGAAACCAAGCAAACCACAAGGGACATATTTCTGAAAAGAGTGACATCTCCCTAAGAGCCTCAGGCAGGTCCTTCAGGAGGTGTTCCAGAAGAAGGCATTGTTATCATAGGAGATGACAGCTCCATGCATGTTACTGCCCCTGAAGACCTTCCAGTGGGACACGATGTGGAGGTGGAACACAGTGATACTGATGATCCTGACCCTGTGTAGGCCTAGGCTAATCTGTGTTTGTGTCTTAGTTTTTAATAAAAAAGCTCAAAAAGTAAAAGACAAATAAAACATTTCAAAACTAGAAAAAAATGTATAACTATATAAAGAAAGAAAATATTTTTGTACAGGTGTCCAACGTGTTTGTGTTTTAAATTGTGTTATTACAAAAGAGTCAAAGCTGGGGCCAGCCTGGTGGCGCAGCTGTTAAGTTCGCATGCTCCCGTTCGGCAGCTCAGGGTTTGCCGGTTCAGATCCCAGGCACAGACCTACTCACCACTTGTCAAGCCATGCTGTGGCAGGCAGCCTACATATAAAGTTGAGGAAGATGGGCACGATGTTAGCTCAGGGCCAATCTTCCTCAGCAAAGAGGAAGATTGGCAGCAGATGTTAGCTCAGAGCTAATCTTCCTCAAGGAAAAACGAAGTCAAAGTTTTAAAAAATTAAAAAGTTAATAAAGTAAAAAAGTTACAGTAAGCTAAGGTTAATTTATTATTGAAGAGAGAAAAGTATTTTTGTAAGTTTAGTGTAGCCTAAGTGTACAGTGTTTATAAAGTCTACAGTAGTGTACAATAATGTATCCACAGTAAGGCAGTATTTTACAGATGGAGACAAGGTCATGAAGAAGAGATGGTGAAGCATGATGGTGGCTCGCCAGAGTCTACAGCCCATTTGTTAGTCTATCCAGACTTAGGGCTTGAGAAAATTCTCTGTATAGGTTTGCCCTGAATCTCTCACATCCTCAGCCCAGTGTGATAAACCTTGACTCTAACATCAGCAGGGGTGGGTATAAGAGTTTGTCTCCTGTGTCACTGAGCTGTATTTCCTATTCATAAATGCCTCACTTAGAAGCCATAAAATTCAAGTTACCATGTAGTAAGATAAATATGTCTAGAAAAAGCTAACTTGCTATCAAATCATTAAACTTGGAGAGTACTTTGTACAGATGCCATGTCAGATAAGATTAAGCTTGGAAAGTGACCAAACCTCATTTATTACAACAGTGGAGAAAGGAGCCATCTCTAAGCTGAGGACATCTACTATTGACCCTGCAATGAAACATATTCATATCAATTAAAATCCTCATTTAGTATGTGTATAAAAGTTTAATTTCTGGGGCCAGCCTGGTGGCATAGGGGTTAAGTTTGTGTGCTCCATTTCAGCAGCCTAGGGTTCATGGTTTCTGATCCTGGGCACAGACCTACAAACCCTTTATCAAGCCATGCTGTGGTGGCACCCCACGTACAAAATAGAGGAAGACTGGCACAGAGGTTAGCTCAGCAACAATCTTCCTCACATACACAAAAAAGTTTAATTTCTGTATAAAGTTACACATTAAAATAGTTTATTGGAGAAAATTATTTCTAACAGAAAATCTTGATTGCTATTTTTCAGTAAATGTTTTTAAGTGTTTCCCATAGGTTTTACTTACTCTTTTTTTTTATTGAGGTAAAATATACCCAACATTTCCCATTTCACCCATCTTTAAGTGTACAGTTCGGTGGGATTAAGCACATTCTCGTCGTGCAGCCGTCACCACCATCCATCCCTGGAAATTTTTCATGATCCCAACAGAAACTCTGTTCCCATTAAACAGTGACTCTCTGTTTCCCCTTTGGGAAAATTGTTTTTGAAGTAACTTGAAAACCACCATCATGCTTCACCATCTCTTCTTCTTGAAACTGAATGTCTATTTAGTACCTTATCAGGGATATCTGCTACCTGGAACTAGCTCACTCTAGGCAGTATACGTACATAGAGCCAGCCCCTGCATGGAGAAAGCTGCTGAGAGTGGGGATGCAAAACTGACAAGTGACTTATGAAGGAGGAGGAATAACCACAGGGACTTGCTTAACCGTGTGACAGAGTCACTCAGTGTAGACACTCCATTCAGAAAAACGTTTGATTTCCACCAACAAGGGACCATCTGTGTAAACTGTGGACATCCACATGGTGGAGTCTATGTAGCTAAAAAAAGGAATGTGAATATATCTGTGTACTGCTATGGAGTGATCTTCAAGATGCAGTGAGTAAAAACACAAGATGGAGAAAAGTGTGAGTAGTATGCTACCAATTATTTAAGAAAGGAGATACATATAAATATGCAGAGATATTTGCTTTATTTCAGATGGAAGGGTAAACCAAAAAAAATGTAAGTTGTTACCTATAGAAGGAGAGAGGGAATAATATATAGGGGACAGGGTTAGAAGATAAATTTGTCCAAATATAATTTGCTTTATAGATTTGGCTTTAGAACCATATGAATATTTACATAGTTAGTAAAATAGATTTTTTTAATTCCTAAAAATTGAAAGCAAAATGAAGTAAATGAACATAACTATATATCAAGTTGGTGACATAAAACAAAGAAAGGAACTATTTCAATTGACTTTAAAATACAGGAATTTAACTGTGCATCCCCAGTAGGATATACCCTAAGGAAAAAAAGAGTGGCAACAAGTAAATAAGTGATTGATAAACAAAAACCATTTTCAGTAATTGTTTTGTTTGTGGAAGTATTATATTGTTTTTGTGAGATTGTATTGTTATTCTGAGATTGGTGTATGTTTATTACTGGAGAAAGTAAATGAGTAATTATGTTTATATTATGGGGAACCAAGTTTTTGGCATGGGAGATAAAAAGTTGCCTCTATAAGACCAAAGAGGTTAAATTAAAACCTTTAGTTCTAAATTTGATGCAGAAACACCAATTTCAACTCATGATGTATTTATCTTAAACACACTCACTTATTTCCTAGCTTGTTTCACTGAAAGGACCTAAAAACAATGACCAAGCCAGTATCTAGCAAGCACCCCTAGTGCCCAAATTGTGGTTTCTAGATACCTTTCCTTCCAAAAGGATCGAGGGCTCCTTGGAGAAGGGCTGATTCCAGATTTAGGGCAAAAAATGTCTAAGATAGCCTGGAGCATCTATTCATACCAGACATCCAGGGGACCAGCAAAGACACCTGGGGCCCTGTCAGAAGAACTTAAAGAAGCTCTTTCTAGCTAGACATGGGATGAACATCTGCAAGATCAAAAATAGTAATGGATTGAAATTATAAAATTAAATTAGAGTTTATGTTGCTACAAGAAAAATAAAAGAAAAAGAAAACTGGTAACTATTAAAGGAGTTAATATTACCAACAAAGACAAGAGATGTCATGCCTCATGATAGAGGTGCATACCACCCCCTATGACGTAGTCTGCCAAAAACTCTAACCTGAATCTGATCAAGCCTTCAGATCTAACTACCAACCCCCAGGGAAATACAGGGCACAGAGGAACATGTTAAATGACACTTTGGGGAACGCAATCAGCAAAATCCAATTCTGTGGCAAGCTCTGTAGGACAAACAATGTGGTTTCTTCAATAAATAAATTTTAAGAAAAAAGAGATGGAGAGGACACCTATATATTGAGATATTCAGGGTTCTCTTGATAGGATATAGCTACTACATAGATATACCTTTCCCTGTCCCTTGCCCTAAATACAGCAAAAAAACCTGGACGTTATATGTTAAAGGAAACATAAGATGATTCTGAAAGGTAGAGTGAAGAAAGCAGACCAGCTGGGGACCTTGGGACCAAAAAAAATGACAGTGATGAGTTCCCCAGTTTTCTTTTTGACTCATATATCCCATGCTTGGAGTCAAAGAAAGCCAGCAACACAGAAACACTGGCAGGACAGAGGGAAAAAAATGACCAACACCTCTTCACACCAATTATGATGGCTATTATCCCCAAAAGAAGTATTCATGAGGATGTGAAGAAATTGGAACCCTTGTGCATGGCTGGTGGCAATGTATACTGGCGCAGCTGCAGTGGGAAACAGTGTGGTAGTTCCATAAAAAATTAAACATAGAATTACCATACAATCCAGCAATTCCACTTTTGGGGATATACCCAAAAGAATTGAAGTAGGGACTTGAACAGATATTTGTACACCATGTTCATAGCAGCACTATTCACAATAGCCAAAAGGTGGAAGCAACCCAAGTTTCCATCAATGGATGAATGGATAAACAAAATGTGGTATATCCATACAATGGAATAGTATTCAGCCTTAAAAAGGAAGAAAATTCTGACACATGCTACAACGTGGATGAAACTTGAGAACATTATGCTAAGGGAAATATGCTGGACATGAAGAGACAAATACTGTTTGATTCCAATTATATGAGGTACTACAGTAGTCAAATTCATAGAGACAGAAAGTAGAATGGTGGTTGCCAGGGGCTTGGCGGGGAGGAGACATGGGGAGTTAGTATTTAATGGGTGCAGAGTTTCAGTTTAGGGGAAGATGAAACAGTTCTGGAGATGGATGGTGGTGATGATTACACAACAATGTGGATGTACTTAATGCTACAGAACTGTACACTTTAAAATGGTTAAAATGGTAACTTTTATGTATGTTTAACCACAATAATAATAATAGTAAAAGACCAACAGAAGCCTGCTATCTCTGGCCAAGGGAAGAAGAAAAGGGCAGCCTAGCAAAAAGAAAAATTTAGGCAGTAATGGTTCCACTCCAGCCAACACCACAGAAAAAACTGCAGCCCCACACACACCCACTCCAGCAATGGTCGAATCCCCACCCTCGCTAGGCTGGAGCGAGGACTTTCCCCCCTGCTGGCCTAGCGAGCGTCCCACCCCTGCAGTGCCTCTGGAGACCAATGGGGAGCCTGAACTTGACAGCAAAAGCATGATCCGCAAAAGGACAAGTCAATAAATTATATTTTATCAAACATAAAAGGTTTTGCTCTGAGAAGACCCTCTTAAGAGGATGAAAATCAAGCTACAGACTGGGAGTAATTATTTGCAAACCTCTATGTCTAACAAAGGACTAGTATCTGGAATATATAAAGAACACTCAAAACTCAACAGTAGAAAACCAAACAATCCAATGAGAACATGGGCAAAGGACTTGAGACATTTCACTGGAGAGGATACACAGGTGGCAGATAAACCCATGAGAAGATGCTGCACATGATTAGCATTAGGACAATGCAAATCAGGACCACAATGAGAAATCACTACATGCCTATCAGGATGACTAAAATAAAACCTAGTGACAACACCAAATGCTGTTGAGAAAGGAGAGAAACTGGATCACTCCTAAATTGCTGGTGGGAAAGTAAAATGGCACAGCCGTTCTGCAAAAAGTTTGGCAGTTTCTTAAAAAGCTAAGTATGTAATAACTCAGTGGCTGCCAGGGATTAAGGAGGGGGCAGGGTGGGAGGGCAGTGTGAGGGTACCCAGAATGCATGCTGCCTGCCTTGTCTCCTGCCCACCAAGCACTCCTGCTGCCAAGATGGCTTGTGTCACCTCTAGTGGGGTTGTCTGAGCCAGGACCACAGCCATGTGACAAGCAGAGTGTGTGGCACTCACTTGAGCTCTGCACTCATAGTGAGTGGGCTCGGCTTGCAGTCAAGGACACAAATGCCTGTCAAATGTTTCAGTGAAGTTAGTGCCACTTCAGGCTAGCTGGTAGGAAAATAATAAAGTTACTTTTTCCTGGTGCAATCTCAGATCTACATGCGTGTCCCCATTCTCCGGTCTGGCTTAACCCCATGGTGACAGATCTGGAGGAGGTTCCCACAAGCACAGAGTTTGGAATGCAAGGTTGTCCTTCTCTTAGCACGTGTATAGTTTGCAGGCCTGTCAGTGCAGTCTAACCTAGCAAGTCCTGGGTAATGCCGGCCTTGGAACAGAGCCTGAGAACCTAGCCTGAGAACCTGGCCTGATTCCTGTCATCAAACACACAATCCCTTTGGCCAAAGGGCCCATCATTTCCCATTCCCTTTACATCAACTGATGGGATCAAAGGTTATACATTTAGTACTTTAATACTTTGCATTGCTTGTGTTCACAGGAAACAACAGCCTCTCTATTACCTGGAGTGGTAGGCTGAATAATTGCCCCTGACGGGGAGACTGTTCTGGATTATCCAGGTGGGCTGATGTAATCAATTATCCGTCTGGTATGACAGATGCTGAGCGGGGTGGGGAGTTGGTGAGAGTCAGAGGAGAAGGTGATGTGATGACAGAAGCAGAGACTGGGCTGATGCACTTGCAAAATGGAGGAAGGGGCTACAAGCCAAAGAATGTTGGCAGCTTCTAGAAGCTGGACAAGGCAAGAAAACCAATTCTCTCCTGGAGACTCCAGAAGGAGCCAGCCTGGCCAACACCTTCACTTTAGCCCAGTGACTCTGACTTTGGACTTCTGACCTCCAGAAGAGTGACATGGTAAATCTGTATTGTTTTAAGTCACTAAGTTTGTGGTAATTTATTCCAGCAACAGTAGGAAACTAAAACACCTTTTATTACTTCAATTAGTGCTCACTAGGAACTAACCAGCGAATTATGTGGCCTTCACTTCCAGAGACAATGACGTTCCATAAAGCCGCTTTCTCTCCCTGAAGTCCTCAGTTTGCTCTGAGGGGCCTTGCTGGCATCTGGACAACCTGTGCTGTTTCTCAGAGCAGCTCCATTTCTTCTGTCCATGATGTCACCCCCATAGACAGAGATGACATCTGTTCTAGAGAACTCCAGCAAAGACCTGAACAGCGGAAGTCAGTGCAGCCCCCTCAGTTTGGACATAACCACCTCGCTTTGGCAGAGACCATCCCCTTTGCCCTCCCCCATGTCCACCACACCTCTGACCTCCACGAGGACCCCAGGGTACTTTGTAAGGCAGCTCACCCCCCAGAAGCAGCCTTATCTCTGGGTATTTATCTGCACGAAGCCATGTGGATCGCCATATATAATTTTACATTAATGAGATCTTATAATTCATGTTATTTTCTAACCTGTTTTCATCTCCCACATCTTGGAAAACCTCCCATGGCAGTAAACATAAATCTAAACAAGCCTCTGTACTGGCTGAATGATGTTCCATCAGGTGAGTCTACAATATTTTTTTTAATCCATCCACTTTTGTGAACCTTTTGGATTTATAAGCAACCATTGTAAGAACAGCCTTCATTCGTTCAGCATATGCTTGTTGAGTGCCTACCTTTCCAGGCACTGGATCTCAACAGAGTTTCACATTGTGGGGCTTGTGTTCTAGACAAGGGAGACAAACAACGAACAGACCAGCACTCAATGTGCCAGGTGGGGCTGGGGGTGTGAAATAAAGCAGGCTACAGGAGGAGGGAGTGCCGGGGCCAGGGTGACTATTCGTGTGGGGTAGTCAGGGGAGGCCTCTCTGGTCAAGGGATGTTCGAAATAGGAGTCTTGAGGTGACCAAGGGGAAACGCATTTCAGGCAGAAGAAACAGAGGTGTATGTGGCCTGTTGACAGAGCAGCACGGAGGCCCTGTGGCTGGAGCCAGGTGAGCTAAGGGGAAGGAGGAGATGAGGCAGAAGACGAGCTGAGTCCTGCAGGGCCCTGTCGGCCTCAGTAAGACTGCATTTTATGCGAAAATAGGAAGCAACTGGAAAGCCTTGGACATAGACTTGGCATGACCATACTTCGTTTTCTACAGATCAGTTTGGCTGCTTTGTGGAGAAGAGATTACTGGAAGCAAGGAGCAAAGCCGGGAGACCATGAGAAGGCTGGTACCATGACCTAGGAGAGGCCTCATGGCGGATTGACGCTGAGCGGGAGGAGGGCAGGAGAGGAGAAGTGGTTGGATTCTAAAGATACAGGCAAGGTTGAGTTGACAGGACTTGCTGACAGACTGAGTCAGGGTTGAGAGGAAGAGAGGAGTCCAGGGGCACTCCCAACTGTTTGGCCTCAACTTCTGTATAGACTGTGAGAGGTTTCTATAAGTGGTACTGCCAGGTATGCAGTTGGCTGTAGAGGTCAAATTCAGGGCAGAGTCTGGGCCTGAGGAGACACTGCTATTTAGGTGATAGTTAACACCATGGAGGCCGGGTAAGGTCACCTCCAGAGTGAGTATGGATGGAGAAGTTCCGAGGACTAAGCCTTGGGGTCCTCCAGCGTTAAGAGGTCACAGAGATAAGAAGAAACTGACAAGACCTTGAAAGAGCAGCCAGGGACATAGGAGGACCAAGAGAGAGTGGAGTCCCAAAAGCCAAGTGAATAAGGAATTCCAAGAGGGAGGGAGTGATCAGCAGACTCCAGTGAGAATAAAATGAGGTCCAAGGAGTGGTCATTGGGTTTGGTAAAGTGGAAGTGACTGGAGGCCCTGATGGAGTGGTATAGACCAAAGGCTGATTGGAGTAGATTCTGGGAAGGGTAGAGGAGAGAAATTGAGACAGAGTATGAGCACGCACTTCATGTTTTGCATAGAGGGGGGCAGAGAAATTGGATAAATAGCTAGAGAAACCAGATGTAGGGCCAAGAGAGACTTTGGTTTTTGTAATGGCAGAATAACAACACATTTATATGCTGATGAAAATAGTCCAGTAGAGAAGGGAAATTTTGATCATGCAAAAAACAGTGATGCCCTCCACTGGACGAGAGGGAGGAGATGCAGGCATGAGCGGAGGGGCTGGCCGCAGAGGAGCAGGAAGGAAGGCAGGGCTGGCAGAGATGGGAGTGTGGCTACGTGTTCCTTCTTTTGTGGTTGCTTCTATTTTCTCAGGGTCATGAACTAAGAGAAAGGTGTTAAGGTTTAAAGAGAGAAGAGAAGACATGTCCATGTTTTCATTTTTGCACGTGTCCCTTTACCTCCAAAGGATAAATTCTTAGGAATGAAATCACTGGGTCAAAGGGAACACACATCTTAAAAATGACCAGCATCGCTATCCCAATGAGAATCCCAATGACATTCTTTACAGAAATTGAACAAAGAATCCTAAAATTCCCATGGGACAACAAAAGACCCTGAATTGCTAAAGCAATCCTGAGAAAGAACAAAGCTGGAGGCATCACAATCCCTGACTTCAAAGCATACTACAAAGCTACAGTAATCAAAACAGCATGGTACTCGTACAAAAACAGGTGCACAGATCAATGGAACAGAAGTGAAAGCCCAGAAATAAAACCACACATCTATGGACAGCGAATATTCGACAAAGGAGCAGAGGGCCTACAATGGAGAAAAGAAAGTTTCTTCAACAAATGGTGCTGGGAAAACTGGACAGCCACATGCAAAAGATTGAAAATTGACCATTCTTTTTCACCACACACCAAAATAAACTCAAAATGGATCAAAGACCTGAAGATTAGGCCTGAAACAATGTCTTCTAGAAGAGAATATAGGCAGTACACTCTTTGACATCAGTTTCAAAAGAATCTTTTTGGACACCATAACTCCTCAGACGAGGGAAACAATAGAAAGAATAAACAAATGGGACTTCATCAGACTAAAGAGCTTCTTCAAGGCAAGGGAAAACAGGATTGAAACAAAAAAACAGCCCACTAATTGGGAAAAAAATATTTACAAGTTATTTATCCGACAAAGGGTTAATCTCCATACTATATAAAGAACTCACACAGCTCAACAACAAAAAATCAAACAACCCAATCAAAAAATGGGCAGGGGACATGAACAGACATTTCTCCAAAGAAGATATAAGGATGGCCAATAGACACATGAAAATATGCTCATCATCACTAATCATCAGGGAACTGCAAATCAAAACTACACTAAGATATCACCTTACACCTGTTAGAATGGCAAAAATAACCAAAACAAAAAGTGACAAATGTTAGAGAGGTTGTGGAGAAAAAGGAACCCTCATACACTGTTGGTGGGAATGTAAACTGGTGCAGCCACTATGGAAAACAGTATGGAGATTTCTCAAAAAGTTAAAAATAGAAATACTGTATGACCCAGCCACCCCACTACTGGGTATCTATCCTAAGAACCTGAAATCAGCAATTCCAAAAGTCCGTTGCACCCCTATGTTCATCACAGCATTATTTACAATAGCCAAGATGTGGAAGCAACCTTAGTGCCAAGCAACTGATGATTGGATAAAGAAGATATGGTATATATATATATATGCAATGGACTACTACTCAGCCATAAAAAAGGACAAAATCGTCCCATCCACAACAACATGGATGGACCTTGAGGGTATTATGTTAAGTGAAATAAGCCAGACAGAGAAAGACGAACTCTGTATGACTCCACTCATAGGTGGAAGTTAACATATAGACCAAGAGAACTAATCGGTGGTTACCAGGGGAAACGGGGGGTGGGGAAGGGCACGAAGGGTGAAGTGGTGCAGCTACAACATGACAAACAATAATGTACAACTGAAATTTCACAAGGTTGTAAACTATCATAATCTTAATAAAAAAATTTTTTTAAAAATTTTAAAAATGACCAGCATCACCAAATAGCTCTAAAAAATAAAATGAGGCCAAGGGCAAAGCTCATTATTTTGTCTCCTTTAAAACTTAGTGTCTTTCTTGGATTAGTGGTGATATTTGAAAGTTTTCTGACAAATGCTCCGTTACAGTTTACTTTGGACTTACAGCCTAGGAATCTTTCTGGTATGGCTTGATGGTATTATTGGAACCTGAGCAAATACAAAAGGACAAGGAAATTAAGCACCAAAGGTGAATTGTATCTTAATTCAGTGTATACTTCATGGCTGTTCCACCTTGGGTAAGTTACTTAACTTTCCTTTGCCTCAGTCTTCTCATCTGTAAAATGGGGATAATAATAGTTCCCAACACCTCGGCTAGTCCTGAGGATTCCATGAGTTAAGCACTGCCTGACTGGCTTGTGGGAAGTGCTAAGTAAATGTCACTTTTTTTAAAATCAAGACTCAGCCCAAATGAGGAAAGAGAAAAAAATTCAGTATTAATTCTTGCTCAATAATTGTTTTGACCAATGTTTTCCTATGCTTGTTCCATGGAAGGTTACTGATTCAAAGGATGGAGGATGTTAATAGGTATTATGGGGGAAAAGAGTGGGGTGGGTAGGGTTTCCTTCATTTAGCAAGTTAAGGTGAAGCAGGTTCTTCCTACAGTATTTCTCAGACCTTTTTTTAAGGACTTTTCTTCCAAGATAGGTCTCTATTAAGGAGTATTTCCCCAAGTTAATGGACTGAGGCCTCCATTTTGTTTCTCCACAGTCTGTCCCAGGACTGGAGAATGTTCCTTTAGACCACACAAGATATGTCCTCTGACCTGCCTTCTCTCCCGCTTCCTTGGGAGGAATGGCTCTGCTATGCTTGTTTATACTCCAGCAGTCACCTCCTCCACGTGGGCAGCCATTTGCTGCCAGCTCTTGGCCAGATGCAGTGGGACCCACATTGACTGAGGAGGATACCCCCAGGTTGGCCGAGCCTGTGCTCGTGATGTATGAGGTGGATATCACAAACCCCCCCCTGATGTCCAGCCATGGTCTGGGGCTTGTCACTCTGCACAGACATTGAATGAGAGACTCGGCACCGACATCTGGAGCTTGTTCCTGGTGCACATGTGATGAGCAAATTCATTTTTCACTCTCTGTACGTCCTTCTACAAGTCAGGGGTAAAGCCACGTCATATCCTACCTCAGGTGGAGTGATATGCATATTAGAGGGGACCATCAAGGCTGAGAAGGAACAGTCTCATCTTGTTTGGAATAAGCGAGAACAATGGTTATAATAGTTCCTTGAAGTCAGTATCAGTTAGAATTTGCTGGAATGTGGACCCACTGGTTGGGATGGAGGTGGTGGCACCTACAGGTATGCTGGTGGTAGTCACCTGGAATTTATCTATTATATTAGTCAGGTTCTCCAGAGAAACAGAACCAATAGGACATGTGTGTGTGTGTGTGTGTGTGTGTGTGTGTGTGTGTGTTTATACACACAGATTTATTTTAAGGAACTGGCTCGCACAACTGTGGAAAGTAGAAAGTCCCAAGCTCTGCAGGCTCAGTTTGACCAAATATCTGGGCACCCTATGGCCTGATCAAGTTGACGCATGAAATCAACCATCACACCTATGATCTGTGCTTTGTAGAGGGAACCACGAGCAAAGAAATGAGGCTGAATTGCTAAGCCTGAGAGACTGGAGCAGGGTCGCCCCTGAATCCAGGCCCAAACCCGCCATTAGGAGGTTGAAGTCACCAGGCCCAAGAGAAGTTGAGAAAGAACTTTTTTCTTACTTTGGACACAAAACATTGAGCTGAGCTCTGAAAGATTCTTGGTGGAGGAGGATGTGTCATTCAATGAGGAGGCCCAAAGACTATGCCCAGCAAACTTTGTTCTAGGTGTGACTGAGCCGTCAGCTCCAAGGTAGAAATAGCCTGGTGTCTCCTTGCAAAAGGTGGCAATTTGCTTAAGTATCAGCTGTAGCCTCTTCTCATCGAGCTCCTCCCAGGTGGCAGCTCTTTATAGACATCCTCGTAAGAGACCTGTTAGGTAGGAGGTGGTTTCATAAGAGGAAACCAAACCTCAGAGATTTGGAGGAAATTACTAAAGGTCACATGGTAAATGGGGGAGCAGGCATTCTGGTTAAGATTTGTCTGACCCAGGAGCCCAGTCAACTTCTGGCTCAAGAGGAGTGGGCACGCCCTGGCTGGCCTGGATGCCCTGGGCCATCTAGCAATGTGGGCCTCTGCAGAGGCTGTTGCCCAAACCAGGAGATGGAAGGCAAGCAGAATGGGCTGAATTATGTCCCCCCGAATTTCATATGTTGAAGTCCTAACCCCCAGCACCTCAAAATGTGACCTTATTTGGAGATAGGGCTTTTACAGACGTGATCAAGTTAAAATGAGGTCATTAGGGTGGGCGCTAATCCAGTAAGATGGGTGTCCTTGTAAGAAGAGGAAATTTAGATGCAGACATGCACTAAGGGAAGAGGATGTGAGGACACAGGGAGAAGAATGCTTACTACAAGCCCAGGAGAGGGGCTTCAGAAGGAACCAATCCTGCTGACATCTTGACCTCAGAATTCTAGCCTCTAGAACTGTGGGACAATCAATTTCTGTTGTTTAAGCCCCTGTCTGTGCTACTTTGTTGTGGCAGCCCTAGGAAGCTAATACAGCAAGATTCCCGGGAATGAGGGAAGATGGCAAAGCTTCCCCAGGGACCTGTGGAGAGACTCACGAACCTCAAAGGGACAACAGTTTGAACAAAATGTCACCAAACCAGGACAGAAATGAGGGCAGCTGAGGGCAGCATAGGGAGGAACTAACCCTTGCTCTGAAACCAAGATTAGGAAATACTGATTGTCACCATTGGTTTTGGCAGTCTTGTTTGACTGGTTCTTAGCTGCATGCTTCCTAGGCGAGGATGAACAGCAATGTGGGCATGTCGCCTGGTCAGCTACTTTCCGCCTTTCCAGATGGGGAGTGACGAGGAGGGGGCGCAATAGGGCCCTTCCTGTCACCATCCGTGACAAGTGGTCAGAGAGAGCCTCCCTAATGCTCGACTACTTCACTTGGCACAGTGAAAGAAGCTCTGGATGAAGAATCTGAATAATTGGCTTCTGGTTCAAGTGGATCAAGTGCGGAGTCACATCACCATCTCTGAGCAGCAGCTTCAGCGTCTGTAAAAGAGATAAATCCCTGTTTCTCTTGACTTCACAGAGGTCTCCTCTCAAATAAGATTATTCATTGTTATTATGCCACCACCCACTCCCCAAAAGAATCGTAGGCAGCTTATTATAAAGACATATTAAATAAAATGCAAGCATAAAATAATGAAAATTAAGGGATGGAGGGAGGAGATGGTTGTATATTAAACTATACAACATGGACTAAGCCCAAAATTTAACTTTGAGCATCCTGGTGGCCAAGAGAAAAAGTGGAACACTTTCAGAGGTAGGAGAAAGAAAACTGTAAAGTTTAAGGTATTGCTGTTTCACCTGTTGGACTCTTTTAAAGTAAATCATTATACAATATTTAAAATGATAGTTTTATTTCAATGTGCAGATTCTGAACATGAAGAACAGAATCCACTCAGGTGCTAAACTCAAATTTCCTACCTTTCTAGACATTTTAGACTTTTTAGATTTGTTTAGCTTAGAGTAGATTTATCGTTGTAATCTCTTCCTAGTCAAAAATCACATGCTTTAGGCAAATCCAATAAACTTTTTTTCTCCTCTCTTTATAAAAATAGCATTTATTCTTTTTGTCCTAATTATGAAAGCAATGCTTGCTCCCAGTAGAAAATGGATAAAATACTGAAAAATATAAATGAGAATCAAAATATCCGTAGGGCTCCCTGCCCTGATCCTTTCCAGATAACTGCCATCAACATTTCACTTGACTTCGTTCCAGAGTTTTCACTGTGTCTTTTGAATCTCTCAGCGCTTCTTGACCCATAGATTTTGGCTTGCCTCAACCTTAGACGTTTTGGCTCTGGGTAAGCACTGTGTAGGAACACCTAGAAATACCAGCTCATCAACCTTTCCTAGGCTTGGAGCTCATTTCCTTTAAAACAAAACTGGGCAGTCTAACCTGGTCCCAACTTCGCCTCGTCTCACCTGAGGAGCCTTGAGGCAGCAGCTTCCTCCACAGGGCTGGGGCATGGACATCTTGTCCCGGGCACCCAGTTCAACCAATTCCCGCTCCAAAATGGGCTCTGTCTGGCAAATTGTGAGAGCCCCCTGTCTAGTGGGAAACCTTGTTTCATGCCATTATAAATTCCTTCGGCGTATATTCCCATCTCCTCAGTGAAAATTGACCTGGAGGCAGAGCGGGGTTTGAGAAGGGGCCCCTCATCGCCATCCCACTCCGTTAAAAAAAGTCTGCTGTGCCTCCTGCAGGTTCTTGCCCTTTCTCATTTCACTGTTTGAAATCCCACCAACAGGAGAGTCATGCAAACTAACACATGTTGTTTAAAAATCCCACTCAGAGACAATGTGATCATGGGCCTCTGTGTGTATTGGGTCAGCCTGTGACTCTCCTTCTCACATGTGATGCTAAGTGTACCAGCGCAAGGGGAGGGCTCATTGGAGGCAGTAAGAGAAGTCACTTTAGATCTGAGCAGAGATGAGAAATCCTCTGTGACTGAGGGACAGGCATGTAGCCCCTAGGGTTGCTCCATCCTAGGACATGGTGTGGGGGGAGGTGCCAAAGGTCCTAACTGCTTTGCCCTGTTGCTGGTGTAGACCCCCCTTTCTGTGGAGCCCAGGAGCCAACCTCCTTCCTCCAGTCTCTTTTGAGGGTCACCTGGTTTTAGTTTCTGCTGGAAAGAGGGGATCTGGGCTCCCATCCTCCTGAGTTGTCCGCATGGCAGTTGCCCCTCCTGGGCCTCCATGCACTCCTCTGCGGTCACTGCCTGGACCTCTTGGAGACCATTGCCCCAGAGGAAATGTCTCCCTCAGCCCAGTGGAGGGCAGGGGGTGGGCACAGTGCAGGTCATAGGTCCCTTCATCTCCACAGCACCACCAAGGCTGTACCTGTCTAGGAGAGTTCGCCCTAGGACAGGAGCAATGGGTGCAATGGGCAAAAGACCCTAAGTCCCAGCAAAAGCACCCAAGAATCTAAGCCTGTCTGGTCCTGGGGGCCCTCTTGGGAAGGTGCCCCAGTTCTGACCCCAGGTCTACTCTTCTCTGGCAGAATCTGAGTCCTTTTGCAAAGCTCCATGGAGATGCTCCTAACCACCATGCTCTTCTGCCAAGTCAGAGCTATCATAAGGGATGCTTTAGGCCCGAGGTTCAGGTTACCACCGAAACTGCTCTTTTCAAGTCCTCCCATGCCTTTCATGTTGCCAAGTCCTGTGGTCAACCCTCGGTCATCATCTTGCTTGACCACCAGCAGCATTGGATACAACGGTCACTCCTTGACTCGCCATCTTCACTTGGCTTCCAGGACACAGTCTTCTTCTGCCTTCCTCCTACCTCATGGTCCCTCCTTCTCAGGTGCCTTTGCTGCTCCCCACCTTCCCCTTTTCAGGGTGCCCTCGGGCTCAACACGTCACTTCTTTTGTTTGGCTTTACACACTCCCTTGGTGATCTTGACTGATCTCCTATACATGCTGACTATGGTGACTTCCACCATCTATATGATGACTTCCATCACCTGTGTGGCAACTTCTATCACCCATGTGGTGACTTTCATCATCTATGTGGTGACTTCCTTCATCTATGTAGCGATTCCATCCTCTGTATGATGATTTCCATCATCTATATGGTGACTTCCATCATCTGTGTGGTGACTTCCATCATCTATGCAGTGACTTCCATCATCTATGCGGTGACTTCCATCATCTGTGTGGTCCT